>NC_053025.1:215463969-215646187 GCF_003073215.2 Triticum urartu | reverse complement strand
CTAGTCACCACACACATCACAAAAATACATGGGTTGCACCTCTGGAAAGATGACAAAACCCTTAACAAAACACATGTAGAGCATCAGGGCATATCATGCACATATTAATCATGGCAAAAATGACAAAAGTGCTAAACGGAGTAGCAGATCTGACAATTAACTCAAGTAGCCCTATTCTAACAGCATTTCGGGCATCAAGATGAACTCAAATGAAAATGATGCAATGGAATGAAATGATGTACTCTCTGAGATGAACATTTTGATATGCTATATGCATGAATCGGAGCTACGGATGCAAAGTTACGGGGCTACGAACATGAGCACTTGGACTAGGGTTAGGAACAAAAGTCAACCGAGAAATATCTTCAGATCCAGATTTGCATGCCTCCCGAGGCAGCGGTGGATCTCGCCGGAGACACTGTAGACGGCGGCGGCGGCGGGCGCGGATGGAGCGGCCGGGCTTCCCACCGGCGATGAGGCGGCCGGCGGAGGCGGGGGTTCGGCCGCGATGGCTTTGGGCGGCGAGGCGCGCGGGACGGAGCGGCGCGCCGGTGTCGGGACGCGTCGGCGGAGCTCGCCGGCGAGGGGCGCGGTGGCCGGCACGGCGGTGAAGAGAGGCGCGGGGCGGCGCGACTCCCTCAGGCGGCGGGGCGGCGAGAGGCCCGGTCGGGCGGCGGGGAGGGCCGACTGCGGGCCGGCCGGGCCGCAGGCGGTGGCGGCGGCGGCTTGCCACGTGGCAGCCCCTCAGTGGCTGCGGGCGGCGGCGGCGGTGCGTCCGGCCGGAACGGACATGTCCGGCCGCGCGAGGTGGAAATTTAGGGTTTCGGAGAGGGAGATCCGGATTTCGGGGAAGGGGTCTTTAAATAGGCATAGGAGGAGCTAGGAGAGTCCAAATGAGGTGCGGTTTTCGACCATGCGATCGTGATCGAACGCTCTAGATGATGGAGCAGAGTTTGGTGGGTTTTGGGCCAAATTGGAGGGGTGTTGGGCTGCAACACACACGAGGCCGTTTCGGTCCCTCGGTTAACCGTTGGAGTATCAAACGAAGTCCAAATGGTACGAAACTTGACAGGCGGTCTACCGGTAGTAAACCAAGGCCGCTTGGCAAGTCTTGGTCCAATCCGGAAATGTTTAATCCCCACACACGAAAGAAAGGTAGAAATGACCACCGGAGGAGAACGAAGCGCCGGAATGCAAAACAGACAACGGGGAAAATGCTCGAATGCAAGAGGTGTATGCAAATGAAATGCACATGATGACATGATATGCAATGCATGACAACGATAACAACACACGGAGACAAAGACCCGAACCCGAGAAAATAAAATAACTTAACGCCGGAAACGGCAAGAGTTGGAGTACAAATTGGGAAAGTTACATCCGGGGTGTTACACATACGAGATGACCTCGGAGGAAAACGAGAAGATCGTGCGAGACGAAGTGGGGAACTTCTTTGAAGGGGTGAAAGCAAAGAAACATCCACCTCCGGAGGAGAAGGTAGATCCGGTGAAAGCGAAGCGCACTCTGGAAGCCCTGAAGAAACCACTAAAGTCTCCGCCGAAAGGCAACTATGAGCGCATTATTGAAAGGTCATTTATCGAAGCGGAGCGGTCGGGAAGTACTGTCAGTGATCAAAGGTTATCGGAACAATGAGCTGGGAAAAAATTACCCAGCTCGATGAACAAGCGAACCAATCGTTCCCCCCGCTCAAGGTGTCTAGCGATATCGTCGCTAACGATTCGAGAATGGTGCCCAGTTATAACAATCTTGATGATTACCTGTCCGATGATGTACATTATGAATTTTTGGAGGTGGAAGAACACAGATACGAGTACGGGAAGCCTCTCATCAAAGATGAAAGGTCTCTAACAACGATGATGCGAAGATTGCATGATTGGTACATGAAAACCTGCAGAGAGTCTGGGGGGAGGAATACTTTGACGCTGAGAGTTAAAGAGGAGCATGACCTCGTTGGAACTGGTCTGTTGAATGTTCCATTTGAGGAGTTCTTCTAGTTTTTCAATCAGAGGGCCCTTGATAAATTAACGGTCACTTGCTACTGTCTGTAAGTACTACTTCTGTCATTAAGTCTCTATATATAGGTCAGCTCTTTCATTGCATGTATTTATAATTATCCTCACTATATTATGCAGATTGGAGATCGCCGAATTGAAGAAAAGACAAATCGGTGGTATTGGGTTCATTAACCCAAATATCATAGATGCATATTCGGTTGAATTTAAGAAAAAAGATACCAAGGCCAACTTGCTACGATCGTTGGTATTAAATCAAAACAAAGCTATAATACTCTTTCCTTACAACTTCAAGTGAGTGTTACTTTCTTGTGCATATTCGGTTTCTTATTAGTCGAGGTTATAGTAATGTAATTGATGAGTTATGCATGCGTGCGCAGGTTCCACTATATTCTCCTAGAGATTAAGCTCGAGCAGGGACTGGTAACCGTCTTAGACTCGAGACGAAAAGATCCCAAGGAGTATGCGGACATGACTGAAATTCTCGAGAAGTAAGTTAAATCGATCATTATCACACCATACCGGCAACTTTGTTCACTTCCTGATATCAAGTAATTGTTTTCTTTGTCTGGCAGGGTTTGGAAAAAAATTCACCTCAAAAGCTCCGGGACTGTCGAAGAAGGTGGAATTTAAACACCCGAAAGTAAGTACTACTAGCATGTTCCGCACATCTCCTAGTGATTCAAGTGCTAGTTTCATCAATACCATTTTAGCATGTTTGCTTATCAGTTTGATTGACCTCTATTTCTTGTAAAGTGGTTGTGGTAGGAAGCCGAGAATAATTACTATGGATACTACATTTGCAAGTCCATCCGCCACACGACCTGTGAGCGGGGCTACACTAAAAAACAATATGAAGTGCGTAAGCAATAATATTTAGAATTTAACTTTATTTACCATCTTTTGTGTTGAGTTTCATTCATTCATATATATGTATTGACCCCCTTCTTCAATTTAGATGTTTCAAATGCGGGATGAACTCCTAGCACCAGATCGCATGCGAGGAATTCAAGAGGAATTGGAGGCATTCTTTCTTGACCACGTGATCGATAAAGACGAAGAATACTATGTGGACCCTGTGTTCATATATAATTAGGGGATTATATTGTAAGAGATCTTATATTGTATATATGTAGCCAGTAGCGTCGGATACATATACGAAAATTTGTTGTTCGACCAATCTCTCGGAGAAGGAGAGGTCGATATCACTTCTCTCTGTATGCATATGTTCATGACGATCTTCTGTTTCCTTCATTTTTACTTACTAGCTAGCATGTCGAGTGCTCTCTATACGTATAGTACGTAGCATCGACCAAGCACGAAGATAAGAGAGGACACTTCTCTCTATTAATTAATTAGCTACCTAACACAATATATGAAACACCTTAATTAACCATATAAAACCCCCAAATCCCCCCTTAGAAAAAAAAACGAAAACCCTAGCCCCTGAACAGCTGACGGGTGGATGCCTATTGTTCCCGGTTGGTGCCACCAACCAGGACCAAAGGGCCTTCTGCCTGGGCTCGCCGCACCGGCCACGTGGAGGCCCATCTGTCCCGGTTCGTGTAAGAACCGGGACTAAAGGCCAAGGGCATTAGTAACGACCTTTTAGTCCCAGTTCCCAAACCTGGACAAAAGACCCTTACGAACCGGAACAAATGGCTCTTTTTCTACTAATGACATTTGGATATCGAATATTCCAAGCTGCATTTGCCACAGCTTGATCTAATCTCTCTCGCATCTTTCCTCTGCCCTAAGTGAAATGGTCACCAATGTAACCTAGATCCCCAAGAACGCAGCCATATAAATAGTCCTGGCATGCTCTCATGTATCTTTGGGCCCTAGAAACTCAACTTTTCTTTTTCTTTAGAGCATAATCTTTCATTAATCACCAAGCAATAACCATGCTATATCCATCCTCCCATTCAATTCACATATGTACTCCCATAATTTATACTTACTCTCCCAACTCGGTTCACCATAGAAACCAGTGAAACGCCAATCTGTCTCATCATTAATACGCGTCTATGAAATTTGGCTTAATACTCCCTCTTGTCCTTTTTACTCTGCATATAAGAATTGTCTGAAGTCAAACTTCGCAAAGTTTGACCATATTTATATGAAAAAATATCAACATCTACCATGTTAAAGTTATACAGTATGAAACTTTAAGTCATGACGCATCTGCTAGTATTGATTTCACGTTGTGAATGTTGGTGTTTTTTTCTATAAAGTTGGTCAAACTTTACGAGGCTTGACTTCAGAAAAATCTTATATGCGAACTAAAAAGGACCGGAGGGAGTACCATTCACCACATTTTTTACCTCCTTCCTCCACATAAGCAGCAAGTCATCAAACTTGAACTTATGCATCAAACTTGAACTTATGCATCGGTTTCATGCCAGATTTTGCAAGATGCGACTTAGACAGGAAAATCACATCATATTTTGTTTGAGGTAAACCTGGGCATTCTCCGGGCTGAGATTTGTAAAGCCCTACCTCAAAATCCTAACCCCGAGCCCAAAGCACATGAATAGTGCCTTTTTTATTAAAATGTTGATTTTTGAGATATTTAAAATATATATACATATGTTTCTAATAAAATAATGGTTTATGCCTTGTACGGGCTTATGTTTGGGCTTTCAGGCCAGACTTTGAGCAGAAAAGCTGAGCCCAACTCTAGCCCGGATGTCGGGCTTTCAGGGTGGGCTTTGAGCAAAAAAAAATAAGCCCATGCCCGGCCCGGATGTCGGGCTGGGCTGTCCGGGCCAGGCTGCCCATGCTCGGGTCTAGTTTGAGGTAACACGAGAAACCATTCAACATTTTTCGTGATAATAGATCCACCATTATGCCCGTGCATGTTATCATATTTCCCAACCGAAAATACAAAGGTAAACATGGTGCATGCTAACCCATTACAACTTTTTCTTGTAAAAATAGCAACAAAAATCAAATAATTCTAAAATTTTGGAATATCAAACTTGGTCGACTGGCTGCCCAAGTGTAAGTTTCGCCAAACAATTGATTTTTGTTCTTATGATTTTAATATTCATAGGTTGCACATGGAACCAAGTTCCAAAAATTCTTCCCAACCCAAGGGCATGCTCATCTAAAACTAATAATAAAAAAAGAAAAAAAAAGAATGAACAAGGGGAAGGGTCGAGAAGGAACTAAAAGTTATAGACAACACCCTCGATCTTATGAAAAGAACCATAAATGCATTAGACAAAGCGGTTCACTTAAAAATAAGAACATGAAGAAACTAAAAGTTATAGACAACACCCTTGATCTTATGAAAAGAACCCTGAAAAGAAAATGGAAACGTCATCGAGTCCAATGTGCTTCCCTCATGGAACAATCATCACCGGCACTATGGTCGAACCACTTGGTCCAGCAAGACCTTTGCGGTTGCTCACCACAGACTCCAACAAGAAGCAGTGTTGCCTCCCATGTGGCATCAAGGCCAGGAGGAATGAGAATGGCCGCATTCGACTCAAAGATTCGACAACTCGCTGGAGGGAACCGACCGGCCAACAAGGGTGTTGTGGCTCCTCCAAAAACCACCATTGATTGAGCTTGAGATCCCCGTCATACGCCTCTAGATCCACTTCGTAGGTCCTTCCGCAGCACAGGGGACACCAACCTCGCCGGAAGCTAGTATCTGGTGAGATGCTGCAGAGTAAGCCCAAGCCATAGTGGGGGACACGCCGATATCCCCAATCTAGAAATCTGCCATGTTGGATCAGCTCAGTGTGACCACACTCTTATTTAGGAGCTGACGCTAGATCCGCCTTCCTCTCCACCATGGAGGAGAAGCAAAGAGGGTTGTTGACGACCACCGCATGCATCATGAAGGCAACGGCAAATTGGACTCTAGCGGCACAAGGCTAAACACCGTCAAAGCAAATCCAGGCCAAAGCTTCAAACCTATTTTGAACTAAAACCATGACGAGTAATTTGAAACGAAGGAAGTAACTTGATAAGACCCAACCCCCCCCCCCCCCCCCCCCCCCAGGGAGGAGTCAAGGGCGACTTGGAGACTCTTAAGGGAGAGGGGAAAGCATAAGAGCCAATTCTATCACACACACACACACACACACAAAGCAGCCTTACTTGCACAAAAACAAACTAATTCTTGGTAGCAGATTAAGACCACACGTTTTATTCTGTGCTTATGCAAGAGGAGCATGACATAGCATGGGAAATCGTGAGGCAAGCAAATTAAGCTGTGAGTATTTGAGGAAACTCAAACTGCAGGGTAATCCAAAATTCCAAATCATGTTGAGAATTAATAGTCAAACTGCACACTGTGGAGTACAAGCGTGAGAATAATCAAAGGGCAAAGCATAATTGTACATCTGTTTCTTGTAAGATCTTAAGTAAAGCATAAACTGTGGTTTCGACTTTCTGTGGTCTGACTATAGACAAATGGTGTGGAAGAAATACATGTAATCTTGGCCCTCCAAGGTATATAATATAAAAAAGAATCATCCCAAAGCAACCGGCCAGTAATCCTCAAAGAACAGAAGTCTGCATTTGAACAGAACCTATTATACACTGATAACTTTGATGGAGCTGCACCAAAAAGAAGATCGGCTGCATCTTAATGCTCCAGGGCTTCACGTGGGTACACTTAGTTAAAAACTGGCTGTACATTCACAGGGATGGCTTAAAACAGCTCTTCAGAATTGAATTTGTTCCATGCCTCCTGTTTTATATAAATATAAGGAGATAAGCGAATGCTACAATGTCAAATATATATTCCTCATCAATAGCAATGATGAATATCGCGACCAACCAATGTGAATTACAATAGCATGTAGGATAGGCCTCCACAACTTGGTAAATCCACGGTTAATATGGATGACACAAAGATTAATCCTACTACTAGGTTGCTCGGACCATTGATCTTGATCTCAGAGCCTTTCAGTATGTTCTTAATCTAGAACACACCAAGGATTTTTTGCTTTAATTTGGCATCCAGCCATCCATCCAAGTTTTAGTTGACATGAATGAACAGAAACAAATTAAATACAAGGCTAGAGAGAGAAACTTAATTGTGAAAGTTACTACATTACAGCGAGTCTATTGATTGTTCCTGTGCAGATGTGGCCATCTGAGTTAAACATTCAAGGCAACACAAGTGAAAAGCGCACTTATCAAGTGTTCAACTCAGTTGGTGTTTTTTCCAAGCAGCAGGGCAAACCATGTATATCATTCCATTTGCCAAGCTGAGTTACAGGCCAAACGCTATTTGCCTCATCTGAAAGGGATTCAGAACGAAAGCGACACAAAATAATTGTGGTAGCCCTAGGTCAGCACATAAAGTGGCATGCTTAACACATTGTTAGGGCAGTAATGATGGTTCTCTAACAAAATAACATCTTAACTTGTCACTATTATACTTGTTGCAAAGCAGCATGAATACACACCTTGAGAATGTCAAAGACCTTCTCAGCAATATATTTCTGTTGAAGAGTCGCACCCTTCTGTTGCACCTTATCAGGATGGATGCATAACGTTGCCTTTCTGTACTGCTTTTTAACAGCGGCACCAGTAATCAAATCAGTCAAGGATACAGCTTGCCATCCACACTCTGGCCAAAGTATCTATTCACAAGGGAAGTGTTAAGGAAATAGTGAGCGTGTTTATGCAACAAAACAATGATAGCACCCAAAAATAAAGCACGAATCCGGTGAAAACGCAAGGAGAATAAATGTTGACTCACATATTGCAGAGTTGATAGTAAAGCACGCAAGTTGCCCTCTTTTCCAGCAGCCCACCTCTTAATTTCAAAGTCTAATGAGTCACCAATTCTCTGGAATCAAGAAAATATCAAAATGAGTAGAGTGCCTATTAGCAACCAAGAAAGTCAAGCTTAAAGGGTCGAGACATGTTGCCCTATTACGAACTAAAGAAAAGGCCAGCAGAGTCCATGAAATATTGAAAATAATGTGCAATAGCAGAAAGCATAGACTGTTTACATCAACTAAAATAAGCAGAATCAAGTTGCAAGTTATATGGGCAACACAACACTTACATCTCTTTCTGCTTGTTCCCTCTGAACCTGCATATCTCGTTCATTCTTCTCAGCCAAAGCTTTTGCCTGCAGATATGTTATTGTTATATGACGAACAGTGGTGGCAGAATAAAATATATCCGTCATTTCTTTATAACAGGGGAGAAGGGAGAACAATATGATACGGAATCAGCAATATTAATCTTGGGCAACATCTATCTACTATTACCCTTCAAAAAAAAACATCTATCTACTATTATACTGACAGGAAAAGGTGGGAACATTACCGCTCGCTCACGGGTCCTCTGGTGACGTTCTAACCTAGCACGTCTTCTTTCTTCACTCTCCCCCTCAACATCTTGAAATGCGTCAGATGATGATCGGGCTGAAAAATAATACTAAATGAATCACCGAAACTGCAAAATTTGGGAACGAATATCATTACGAAGTTACAAGCTAATACTCCCTCCGTCCCATAATATAAAACCATTTTTGACACTAGTGTAGTGTCAAAAACGCTCTTATATTCTGGGATGGAGGGAGTATTATTTTGGGAAGACCAGTGCTTACTACTTTCAAATTCAAATAGGTCAGATAGACCATTGCCAAAAATATTTGTGGCTGATGGTGGGTTTGTTTTTCTGGTAGAGGCCGACGTAGAGGCTGTTCTCTGTGATCCATTAACTGTTCCTCTACCTTGTGGTTGAGAATCAAACATAGAGTCCTGAAACGTTCAACATTAGCAAAAGGTAACACTAGTAAATGGCATCCAGACTTCATTTTATGTAAATATTTTGGGGCTCGAATGTACCACTGTTGGTGTTGGGGCCCTCTGCTTTGCTGCACTAGTATCTCGAGCATCCATACGAAAGAAGGACTCAACATCATTTGGTGTGCTCTGTTTTTCTTTTGCCGCCGCTGCAGCTGCTGCTGCCTGCCTTTGTCGAGCCTCAGCAGCAGCTCTTTCCACCGCAACTCGCTCAGCTCTCTTCCTTGCTTCTTGCTGAACTCTCTCCGCAGCAGCTCTTTCTGCTGCAGCCCTCCCCCTAGCAGCAGGCCTCTCCCTGTCCCTGGCTTCAGCAGCAGCCCTCTCCCTTTCTTCAGCAGCAGCCCTCTCCCTTTCCTCTGCAGCAGCCCTTGCAACCCTATCTTTAGCCTCAGCTGCAGCCCTCTCACGGGCTTCCTGATGAGCCCTCTGCACAGCAGCACGATGTGAGCGTTGGCGGGCATCCCTTTCAGCTTTTGCACGAGCTTCAGCAGCTGCTCTCTCCCGTGCCTCCTTCGTAGCCCTCTCAACAGCTTGTTTCTCTCTTTGCTGTTCCAATACCCTCTCCTTTTCAAGTCTTCTCTGTTCCTCCCTTAGTCTCATTTCTCGCGCATGTTCCAATCTTTCCTGGCTTTCTCTCTCTTCACGAGCTGATGAATTTGAATCAAACTCTTCGTCATCATCAAAAGCATTTTTATCATAATAAGCAGGCATCTGATGCTTTCCCATGGCAACACCTTCTGATTCATCTACTGAAGAATCATCTGCTTGCTCTGGCGTATCTTTGTACTGGTTGTGCTTTTGGCTGGACTGTGACACATACTCGTCATCTTCTACATTTGCTTTTGCACCCAGGGGTTTTTGTTTAAGAAGTGGCGGTGATCTGGAAGGTGGCGGAGCACTAGTTGGCTGAGTGAAGAGAGGGATCTCAGAAACTGTAAGCCATATATCGTCTTCGGATTCAGTAGATATCGGTGACTGATTATCCATACCATTGCCACTGTATCTCTCTGAACTGTCATCGACATGAATATCAGAGTACCTTGCAGATTGTGGTTTCGCCATGCCATTTCCGAAGTCCTCCAGAGAAGATCTGCTTGCTGGATTTCTCTTCACCGAGCTTTGTACAGAACTTGACTCTCGGGCTTTGCTTTGTAGATGACTATCCTTGGTGTCGCCATTCATTTCCGAGGTAAACAAAGGATCTGATTTTGGGGCCTGGTCAAAAGCACTTGAATCCTTAAATAAACTATCAGCAGCAGCAGCACTATCAACACTCATGCCTTCAGTGTCTGCAGACTTATCAAGATCTTCCAAGGGATCTGTGAATCTCCCCGGGGATGGATATGCGGAACCTGAAACAGAAACTCTTTCTAGGACAACAAATGGATCGTCTACGAAGCTGGCTGTTGATTTTGAAGCTGGAACTGCTGGCTTCTTTTTGTTATCGTCATTAGTGTTCCTAAAAGTTATAATGAATATTATGGGAACACATTTTTTACAGAACTTGTATGAAATGAGCAAGAAGATAGCATAAAATAGAAGTGTGAGGTTTATGGGAACCAAAATGCACAACTTGGTCTATTCGTTAAATATGCTTCTATCATCAGATCTTTTGGTAACAGTCATCTTCCTCGAGGTTTTGACCCATCAGTACGGAGAAAAAGGGTTTTCAATTGGCATCAGCAAAGTTGAATACCACAGCTTCGGAAACTTTGACACTGTACTGCTATTGGATGAACTAGCAGAGAACATACCGTACTACTGAAGAAGTAATATACGTGGAAGAGAAAAGTAAGAATTACCAGCCAAGGCACATAAGATCTCTAATAGTAGCAACGCATGGCATGTATATAATACTGCATAGTCTATACTCCTTTCCTTTGTGGGATAAGGGAGATGACATAGAGTTAACCTTCCAGCATGATTCATTTATGCCTGCAATTTACTTATGGGAATTTGTATTTTCCACACGTTCGGATTTTAGGGATAAATCCGAACAACCGAACCATCGAGCGATCCCGCATAGCACGGTCCCCCGATCCTTTTCTTTTACCTTTGCTATTTATTTTTCTCGCAAAAAAGAGGACAGTGGGAATCGAACCTAGTATCTAGAGGTTTACTGATAGTCTCGCCAGCCATCTGGGCTTATACCTCGCTGATGATTAGATACTGGTTAGGTTGATTTTATTTTGACGAATGCTGCTAGTGCATTTTATGGAGCAAAGGGGATTTGCTTTTAGATTTTTTTCTGGATCTGGTCACCGACCATGAACCATGCAACGTGCCTGTTTTAAAAAAAATTTGGCTATTTTTATTCAAAAATTATATTTTCATCAGTTGTCTTTTCTTTGTTGCAAGAAGATTTTTTTATCGATGCATAAAAATGATGTTGAAACATAATCCTGGTTTTTTGTGTGAATGGAATGATATTTTTACGATTGTGGACCTGATAACTTATGTACTTATCATCATGAGAATTTTAGCCTAAGGAAAAAAGTTCTCTCCCCGGTAACCTCTACGTGGATAGCATGCTAATATAAGCATCGAAACTATATTATCTTACATACAAACACCACAATAGTTTTCGACATGGGAAAAAGTTGTTGAGAACATAACTCTGGTAACTTCTATATAATAGCATGATAAAATATGTATAGTAGACCTGATAACTTACATAAAAACAACACGGACCCAGGGAAACATGTATTAAAAACACACCCCGGTAACTTTTGTGTAAATAATATGATAGTATATGCACCGCCTACTTGATAATTTAGTTACAAGCACCGCGATAATTTCTGTATAAATAGCATGGTAATATACGCACCACATACCGGATAACTTATGCATAAACAACGTGATAACTTTTACCCAAGGAAAAAAAGTTGTTAAAAATGTATCTCCAGTAACTTATGTGCAAAATAACATGGTAATGTACGCACCGCTGACCAGATAACCTACGAACAAACACCACGATAACTTTTACCTGCGGAAAAAAGTTGTTGAAGACACATTCATGATAACTTCTATATAAATAGCATGATAATATACACACTATAAACCTGATAACTTAGGTACAAACATCGTGATAACTTTGAACCGGAAAAATAAGTAGTTGAAACCACAACCCCGATAAACTTTGTGCAAATATCAGCGCATCCTACACCCCGTAGACCTAATAACATAGGTAGAAACACCGCGGTAACTTTTACCTGGAAAAAAGAGTTGTTGAAGACACGCTCGTGATAACTTTAACCCAGGGAAAAAGGTTGTTGAAAACATAAGCCCAGTTAATTTTGTGCAAATATCAGTTCATTATACGCACCTTAGACATGATAAGTCAGGTACAAACACCACGGTGACTTTTGCGTGAAGAAAAAAGTTGTTGAAGACACACCCGCGATAACTTCTATGTTAGTATCATGGTAATATACACATCACAAATCTGATAACTAACGCACAAACACCATCATAACCTTTTGACCAGGAGAAAAAGATGTTGAAAACAAATTCCTATAAATTATTTTATAAATATCATGATAATATATGCATCACACGGGTGATAACTTACACACAAACACCACGGTAAAATTGAACCGGGGCACAAAATTGTTGGAAATATGACCTCGGTAACTTCTATGTAAATAACATGATAATATACACACCAATTTATGGTAACTTACTTAGCCCTGGCGTGATAACTTTTGACATTAAAAAAAAGATGTCGGAACATATCAACATCAGATCTAGTTTAGAAGGTCTCGCCGCAATGGACTTTTTTATGCAAAAAAAGATTTTTCAGTCGGACCGCCGGTTTGAACTACAAATCATTCTAAAATTTCAAATTCAAAGAATCTAGGATGACATCAACTTTTTGTCAGGTCTATGGTGTGTATATTACCATTCTTTTACACACAAATTACCAGGGAATGTTTTCATCAACTTTATTTCTCGGGGACAAAATTTACCGCACTATTTATCTGTGAGTTATCAGGTTGGTGGTATATAAATTACCATACATTTTACAAAGAAGTTATCGGGGTGTGTTACCACAACTTTTTTTTTTCTCTAGGTCAAAAATTATCGTCATGTTTGTGTGTGACTTATCAGATTTATGGCTTATAAATTTATCATGCTCTTTACGAGAAAGTTACAGAGTGTGTTACAACAACAAAAGACGTTACAAAGGAAGGAAAAATTCGGTAAAAAAAGAAAGAAAGAAAATAGTTTATTTGTCTCGTGGCCACGTCACGTACCGGTACAAATACTATCTAACCTCATTTTGACAACAACTGGAGCTAGATCAGGAGGTTACGAGTAGCTATGGTGTACCATCAGGTAATGTGTTCGACTCCAGTTTCGTACAGTTTTTTTTACCACGCTAGAAAAGAGATTGATTCGTCGCTGGGGAAAAACCGGAAGGGAACGAGGAGGGACGAGTTGGATCGAAGAGATTGACTCGTTCGGATCTATCCCTTAAAAACAAACGTTTGGACGTTAGTCCAGTCCTTTACTTATTTAGTCTTACAAAACTTTAATTGTTACTTTATGCTATACCTAATGGTTTGAAATTTTCGTTATCTGTTGTGTTGAAAGCAAACTCTGTTCTCGGCCCCTTCCTCATGTTAGGCTCAATATAGTGCATACGTTTTTCTTATAATCTCAACTGATTTAAGATACACCCAAACGCATCAGCACAAGCATGGAAAAAAGAAGATCAGCAGTTATTTTTCGTCAATTTAATCACGGATGCCAGGGAAGCTCTCTTTGCATAAGGTTGCTTCTAACGTTCACTAAGATTCTGTTCTAGATTTTCACATTTCAGTTCAACCTATCCAACATCACACTAGTCTGAGACACAAGAATGAACAACCAAACCCAATGCAGATCTAATCTAAACAAGCAAAAGCTAGAGCGCTCACCTACTCTTTGGAGGGCTGCTACTGGCGAAACCTGGGATCAGATCATCGAACCCGTTGCCCTGCTGGTCCTCCTCCACCACCGACTTCTTCTCCCTGGCCGGCTTCATTCCGAACCCTCCCAGCAGGTCGTCGTCGTCCTCGACCACCACCGACCTCTTTATCTCCTCCGCTTGCGGCTTCCCGCCGAAGCCCCCTAGGAAGTCGTCATAGGAAGGCGGAGCCGAGCGGTTGCTGCTCGTGAACACATCGTACGCGGGAGCCGCCGCCGCCCCCGCCCCGGACACGCCGTCACTGTCGTACGTGGAGTTGGAGACCCTCGTCCCGCGGACCGGTTCGAAGAAGTCGTCGTCGAACAGTGGCTTGGTTCCAGTTGCCGCCGCCGACGATGAGGAGGGTCCCTTGAAGGAGTCGAAGATCGAGTCGAGGGGTGGACCGGAGGCGGAGGCCGCGGGGACGGGCGCGCCGAAGAGGCCGTCGTAGGACGGGGCGGGGATGGATCTGGGGTTGGACCAGGCGGATCCACCGCCGCGGGCGGCGGCCATGGGCGCGGCCTTGCCCTGCGGCCGCACTCCGAAGTCCCTCGCCAGGAGCCCCTCGATGCCGTCCATGGCCCGCGAACGGCGGCGGCGGCGGCCTCGCCGGAGAGCAGGGGATAGGAAGGGGAAGAGATCGGGAGAGAGAAAGTGGTGGGAAAGGGGAGGAAGGTGGTGATGTGTCTTTCTCTCTCTTTGTTGGCACGTTCGTTGGCACCCTCGGTCCGTGTATGGGGGGTGGAGCCCACCGGAGGTTGGCATGCATGCCAAATTCTTTAAAAAAGGAATTTAGTGCTGTTTTATGGAAAAAAATATCTAACGCCAGATAAATATTCTACTTCAGCAAACATAGAAATTGCCTGAAATCCAAAACAATAAGCTACGCTATAAGGACGGCGTCTCGCGTAGTCCACATCATCACATAAACATTGTATGTGATGGACAATGACAAGAGAGGTTCATGCTGGACAATTGAATAAAAGGGTCGCTTCGTCCTTCTGTCCACGTCGACACAGGTGGTGTTCGCGATAGCCAATTGGAGAAATTTTTAGCGATAGAAAGAAAATCAGCACATGCTACCTCTCTCTTGTTCCATCTCCTCCAGCCCCACGCCCCTCATCCTCTTCCCGCAGCTCCGCCGCCGCCCCCAAATCCATCGCACGAGGACTAGCCCGCCCGCGCCGACGACGCGCCTCCACCATTCGGTCATCCCATCCTGGCTCCTCCAGCGTCGGGCATCGGAGAAGGCAAGCCATCCCGCTCCCAGACCGTCTCCTCTTTGCAGCAAGGTGTGCCATGGCAGAAGAGGGAGGGAGGGGATGCCATGGAGGCTCGGCTCCACCTCTCCCATCCTCTGCGCGGTGGCCTTCCAGGAGGACCTGACGTCGACCGTGCTTGACGGGGTGTGGTGGGGTTGCCTCCGCAGACGCTCATCATGGTTACCGCGAGAGGGTCGCCGCCACCACCGCCGCGACAATGGGACTACCGTTACCGTTGAACTGCAAGTCGTTCGTATCTTGGCCCCCCTTCTTGTTCCTTCTTTTGGTTAGGAATGTTTGCAAATCAGTGGCTTCCTTTCTTTGGTCGGGAATATTGGAGCTTCCATTAAGACTTTCCAACCTAGGAGGAGGTGGATGATCATCATCGTCTTGGGATTGATCACAATCACATAAAATAGGTGGACAATGTGACCACCATCAACAATGATGACTAAGAGGAGTGGCAATACATATATCACAACTAGACCATAATAGCGCGCGTTGCCGTGCCCATCCATTTTTATTATAATATAACAAATGAATTTCGAAATACTTGATGGTTGAATTGGAAAGTTGTATTATGCTTGTTAATGCCATCATTTTCATCTCAATTTTGTATTCACTGCTGGACAATAAAAAGGCAAAAGAAGAGCGAACTATTTTTTTTATTGTTCATACCCGGTGCAGAATAGCCACATCCAAATAAGAGCACTATTTATCAGACACCATATTTTCTCTTTTCACAAAAGAAGGTACCATATTTTGTCAACAGGAACAAAGTGGCAAAAAAGGGAAATTCACTTTGGCATATGGGAACATATGCTCCTGCCATTGAAAAATATATTTCAAAACGTTAAAAAATTCTGAACACAAATTTGACATGTACATCACATCATTGTATCTGCGCACTCCAAGTTTCATGAAAATCCGACATTTTATACTCCTTGTGTAAAAAGACAAAAAAATATCTCATGAAAAGCCTATTTTAACACTAAATTTTGTCTTTTTACATGTGACACAAAAGTTGTCAGTTTTCCATGACAAGTTTGTGTGCACGTAGAATGTTGAGATATAAGAGGGAATCATTTTTTCAGGATCTTGTAACATCTCAAAATATTGCTAAAACTCATTCAGAAAACGAGGAGCATATGCTCCCATATGCCAAAACGCTTCTCTCCTTATATAATCTTTTTTGGAACATGTATCTCCTTTTTAGGAATTAAAATACATTATAATCCCACAATACATAAAATAAATTTGGCAAGATACAACCCCCCATCCACGCTTTAACCCAGAAACCACCAACAATCAAAACATAATAGTTTTTAAATTCCGCAAAAGGATAAGACAACACAAATACACATGGCTAACCGCACACAAAGCGATTGTTAATTAAAGTCAGGAAAAAAGTTCTTTTTGCCCGACTGAGACAACACAAATACACATGGCTAACCGTACACAAAGCGATTGTTAATTAAAATCAGGAAAACACTTCTCTTTGCCCGACTGAACTCTTGGCATAATCACCCCCTCCACCTGATGACATGTGTCCTTGTGTGGGCCTGCCCACCGTTGTCGCCCTTCTATCTTATCTCTTCGTCCATGAAGGCAAACCACACCGCCTGAACTTTTTTCCTATTCTTCTTCCCTGTCCTTGGTATAGGGATCAATCGTAGTCCTTTCGATAAGTAAGAGTGTCGAACCCAATGAGGAGCAGAAGGAAATGACAAGCGGTTTTCAGCAAGATAATTTTTGCAAGCATTAAAATTGTTGGTAACAGGTAGTTTAATAGCAAGATAATTTGTAACAGGTCACAATCATGATTGATCCCCAATAATTGTGGGTCATCAGGTCAGAATCATGAAAGATGTCCAAGATAGTGTATTTGCATGTGAATCTTCTCTTCGCTTATTAATTCTTTCATGAAGTGCATCATTGACCAATGCTATGTTTGTAAATCTCCAATAAATTTTACCACTTATACTTTTCCTTATGTGATGTCATTACTTACCATAAGATTAGGATATGATCTTTTTCATTTATTTCTTTTTCATTTTTATTGAAGCATAAGAGTAAAGAAACAAAAACTCAAACTACTCTTTGTTATATATCTCGCACACGATTACATAGATAGATCACTAAGCAAGCACTCGAAAACTGATCGAACTAAACTTTTATTCAACTAGATCATAGGATAACTAAAGATCAAACTAAAATAGATAAAGGGAAAGATAGTGGTGGTGATACGATACTGGGGCACCTCCCCCAAGCTTGGCACAAGCCAAGGGGAGTGCCCATACCCGTTGCTCAAGTCTCCTTCGATGGGGAAAATGATGATGGTGGTGGTGTAGTCATGTTCTTCTTCTCTAGCTTGCGTCGGAGGTTGAAATTATCCTCCCTAAGATCCTCATTCTCTAGCTCAAGCCTTAATATCTTTTTCCATAATGCTGGCTTGCTATCCTGTAGAAAACGAGAAGGGATAGATTGGGTTTTAGTTTTGCTGGGGAGGCTTGACTTCTTGAGCTCCGTGTGAAAATTTCCAGGTTGAGGTAGCGGGGCTTCATCTTCATCTGAGGATGCATCCTCCACCTCCTCCGGATCGGTTCCTTCTTCTTCGGTGGACCATAGGTAGGGATAAATTTCCCCAAAGATCTTTGGATCCACAATATAGTTGGAGACATAGCTCCCTCCCTATGAATCGTGAGACAACATATTTCAGATCTGCTAGAAAAACAACAAGACAGAAGGACAACAGACTTCTCCCCGATACGGTGGTCAATACGTTTGGGGGGTATATAAATATTTTTTATCTTAGGAAACAAGCAAACAAGAGGAAAACGGAGTCGAGAAGGTTCCCGAGGTGGACACACCCCACCTGGGCGCGCCAGGCAAGGCAAGCGCGCCCTGGTGTCTTGTGCCTTCCTCGGTTACCTTCCTGGTTGTTTCTTATTTTCCTAAAATTTATAATATTCCAAAATTGGCAAAAATATTTTTGCGGATTTTTCGGAGTCCGTTTACTTACCGTATCACATACCTCCTCTTTTTCAGGATTCTGGAGTGTTTCGGAAGATTTCTTTTATGTGTTCCTCTGGTGTCATGGTTTTAATAATATTGCTTTCAACATTAATAGGCGTACCTAAGATGTAGTGCTTAATTCTTTGCCCATTGACCACCTTCGGGTTAGTACTTTCGGCATTATTGATCTTGATAGCCCCAGAGCGATAAACCCCCTCGATAATATATGGTTCTTCCCATTTACAAAGAAGTTTTCCTGCAAAGAATCTAAAATGGGAGTTTTACAAAAGAACATATTCTCCAACTTTGAATTCCCGCTTTTGGATTCTTTTGTCATGCCATCTTTTAACTTTTTCTTTAAATAATTTGGCATTTCCGTAAGCTTGGGTTCTCCATTCATCTAATGAGCTAATATAAAATAACCTCTTTTCACCGGCAAGTTTGAAATAATAGTTGAGTTCTTTAATTGCCCAATATGATTTATGTTCTAACTCAAGAGGCAAATGATAAGCTTTTTCATAAACCATTTTATAGAGAGACATACCCATAGGATTTTTATATGCTGTTCTGTAGGCCCAAAGTGCATCATCCAATTTCTTAGACCAATTCTTTCGGGACCTATTAATAGTTTTTTGTAATATTAGTTTTATTTCTCTATTGCTAAGTTCAACTTGACCACTAGATTGAGGATGATAGGGTGATGCAATTCTATGGTTAACATCATATTTAGCAAGCATTTTACAGAAAGCACCATAAATAAAGTGCGAACCACCATCAGTCATTAAATATCTAGGGACTCCAAACCTTGGGAAAATAAATTCTTTAAGCATTTTAGTGGAAGTATTATGATTAGCACTACTAGTTGGAATAGCTTCTACCCACTTAGTAACATAATCAACAGCAACCAGAATATGTGTATACCCATTAGAGGAAGGAAATGGTTCCATATAATCAAAACCCCAAACATCAAATGGCTCAACAGCAAGTGAATAATTCATAGGCATTTCTTGACGCTTACCGATATTATCAATTCTTTGACATTCATCAGAAGATAAAACAAACTTACATGCATCCTTGAAGAGAGTTGGCCAATAAAAACCAGATTGCAATACCTTGTGAACAATTCTATCTCCCGCATGATGCCCTCCATAAGCTTCGGAGTGACATTTTCGTAGGATTTGTTCATGTTCATGCTCAGGTACACAACGTCTAATAATACCATCTACTCCTTTATAAGATGTCGGTCATTCCAAAATTAATGTCTTAAATCATAGAAGAATTTTTTTTCTTTTGCTGATATGTAAAACTAGGTGGTATGTATTTAGCAACAATATAATTAGCATAGTCAGCATACCAAGGAGTATTAAGAGAAACATTTATTGTAGCTAGTGTTCATCAGGAAAGCTATCATCAATAGGTAGTGTGTTATCAAGAATATCTTCTAACCTAGACAAGTTATCGGCTATGGGGTTCTCAGCTCCTCCTCTATCAGTAATATGTAAATCAAATTCTTGTAGCAAGAGAACCCACCTAATGAGTCTAAGTTTAGCATCCTTATTTTCCATAAGATATTTTATAGCAGCATGATCAGTGTGAACAATTACTTCGGAATCAACAATATAAGATCTGAATTTGTCACAAGCAAACACAACTACTAAAAATTCTTTTTTAGTAGTAGCATAATTTCTTTGGGCACTGCCTAGAGTTTTGCTAGCATAATGAATAACATTCAATTTCTTATCAACTCTTTGTCCTAGGACAGCACCAACAACATAATCACTAGCATCACACATAATTTCAAAAGGCAAGTTCCAATCAGGTAGTTGAACAATAGGTGCAGAAGTTAAGGCTTTCTTAAGTGTTTCAAAGGCTTCTACACAATCATCACAAAAAACAAATGGAACATCCTTTTGTAAAAGATTTGTAGGAGGCCTAGAAATTTTAGAGAAGTCTTTAATAAATCTCCTATAGAAACCAGCATGACCTAGGAAACTACGAATACCTTTAATATCTTTAGGACATGGCATTTTCTCAATTGCATCAACTTTAGCTTTATCCACCTCAATACCTCGTTCAGAAATTTTATGCCCCAAAACAATACCTTCATTAACCATAAAGTGGCACTTCTCCCAATTCAAGACAATATTAGTTTGCTCACATCTCTGCAAAACTTGATCAATGTTGCTCAAGCAATCATCAAAAGAAGTTCCATAAACAGAAAAATCATCCATGAAAATCTCAACAATATTTTCACAAAAATCAGAGAATATAGAAGTCATACATCTTTGAAAGGTAGCAGGTGCATTGCATAAACCAAAGGGCATACTGTTGACACTTGATTTTGGCAAGATACAGATTGCAATGAAGATGGTCTCGAGTGAATGAGTTTTCAGCATAAAAATATTCACATCACCGAGTGGAACCACTTTGATGTTTCGGTTATATTCATTCAACTTTATCTTACGGACCGAAACTATACTCCGAGTGGCATAGTTCAATGTTCCGAGTGGTTTTTGGCCAATCACGTCTTCAAGATGACCTCATGAAGGAGCACTCTTAAGGAATTGTCTTCGTCTCGTCGAGGAAATCTATTTTGATATTATAAATCATCTCAATCCGAGTTCATATGCAAAAGTTAGAGGCAATATACTGCAGACTGAACCTCAACGGAAATATGGCGCGAGGTGCCAGACACTTGTCTGATAGGTTGCGCGAGTAATTCGGCCATCAATACGGCCTTGAATCGAAAAACCTTCAACATGGAAAAGTTTCGTCTCGTCGAGCCGATCGATTTTCATATATAATTCGTCTCAACTGAGATCATATGAGGCCTGGAGAGACAAATCAAGATCGGGCTATGTTTTCAGTCGGAAATCCGAGTGAAAAGTTTACCATCCGAGTGAAAGTTTACGGTCGAGTGAAAGTTTACGGTCGAGTGAAATTTTACGGTCAAGTGAAAGTTTGCTGACCGGATGAACTTATTATTATCCAAGTGGAAATGTAGTCATCCGAGTGAAAATATGATCATCCGAGTGAAATTGTCGTCCAGGTGAAAATATTCCGAGTGAAAAGATTACCATCGGGACGAAAACTTGCCGATTGAATAAGATAGTGCCTTTCGAGTGGAAATATAGTCATCCGAGTGAATAAGATGGTGCCTTCCGAGTGGAAATATAGTCATCCGAGTGGAAATATAGTTATCCGAGTGAAAGATTGTCTTCCGAGTGAAAAAGTCCAATCGGACGATCCGAGTGAAAGTATCTAATATCCGAGTGGATGAGCTCAAGTCCGAGTGAAATTGAACATGTGCTCAAAAGTTTATCAAAATGACCTTGGATGAAGAAGTGTCCAATACAGAAGTTGTGCGTATCATCAAGACAGTAAATTTTGATTTTGGAGTCATCATCATCAGAGATAATATATAGCCTACAAATTCACTACGAGACTCGGATAATCCAGTCTGCTGCAAAACCGAGTCCGACTGGAAGATAAAGATGACCTCGAAAAGTATTCAAGATGGTCTTATTTGAAAAAAATGATCAACATGAGAGTTGTTCGTATCGTTGAGGCGCACAAGTTTGATATTTGGTCCGTATCGATCGGAGATCATATGCAAGCCCGGCGGCCCGCACAAGAAGGAAGACAGAGTTTGGGCCAGAATCAGACTGAATCCGAGTTGGAATAGAATTAGGACTCTAGGACGTGAATTGATGTGATTTTTCTTGTAAGGAAAGCCTAGATGAATCCTTTACTTGTACGGGAAGTCCAGCCGCCTCTTATATATGTTGGGGGTGACGGCCGATTGAATAACACACAATCGAACAAATCAACATACTACTTTTTCATCTACGTTTTATCTCTCCACCGTTTTTCTATCTCGTTCTTCGCCGTTCTTCGTGTTTGAGAGCTGCGAATCCTGAGGCTCTAGGGGCGAGCGAATCGACCTAGGGCAGCCCATAGCCGCTGCACTCCCTGACGGGGTCCCTCCCAGGGGTGTGGGGTTTTCGGGTCTGCAAAAGCGCCCGTCGACTATCTTGCGTATCACGCTGTCGGTCGGGTCTCCTTCGATGTGAGCTGCGGTGCATCACCCCCGGCGTCGAGGGTACACGTGACGTGTTCGTGTGTCAACACACGTTTTGGTGACTCCGCTGGGGAACGAAGATCAATCGTCATCATCCACCATGTCTGATATTCCCAAGCCATCTGAGGAAGACGCCGATAACATCATTAAGCCCAGTCTTGATGAGATATCGGCCGATCATCGCCAAGTTTATGAGGAGTACAAGAAGGCGCGCGAGGAGAAGGACTTGCAAGAGTTCCTTGCAAAGTTCAAGAAGGATCGCCAAGGCAACATCACTCCGATTGAAGAAATCAAGTTCCCTCCTCTTCAAGCCGAGCAGGTTAAACCCTCTGTAAGTACTGCCTTTTCTCCTGAGCAGTGAGCTGAGATTGAAAGTCGTATTGCTGATGGTAACAATCTAGTCTATCAAACTTTTATAGAAAATACTAATGCTCAGAAGAATATATCTCAATCGTCTAGTGGTAATAATGGTGTAGCTGCTAGTGTGCAAAACCCTAATCTGGCTTTACCTATTGCATCGGCGCCTCCCGTGCCGATGACTTATTATCCTACCCAAACAAATCAGATTGTTACTACACCCATTAATCCTATTATGAGCATGACAGGTTCGGTGGCAACGCCGAACCAAACTCTAACTACAGCTACAACCACTCGACCACTACCAAATTATGGGTCGACATACATGCCACAATTCCTACCTACAGCTAGTAACCATACTCTTCCTATGTCACTGCCACAAGCTTCATCGTCCACTACGGATGATGGTCTAGCTAATCTTAGAGAGGAGATGGCTAAGATGCTTAGAGAGAATTTTGGTGTTGAGTTACCTCGGAATCGAATTTACCAAAAGCCGTACCCCGAGTACTTTGATGCCATCCAGTGCCCTCCGGGATATAAGATTCCAGATTTTGTTAAGTTCAATGGAGAGGGCACAAAAACCACATGGGAGAATGTTAGTCAATACTTAGCACAACTAGGTGAAGCAGGCTCACTAAATGAGTTGAAAGTGCGTTTGTTTCCTTTATCTTTAACTGGTATTGCATTTTCATGGTTTTCTTCTTTACCACATGGTTCCATTCGGGTTTGGTCATAGCTAGAGCAGAAATTTCATGATCACTTTTATAGCGGCGACAATGAACTCAAGTTATCACATCTAACATCGGTTAAACAGAAGCATGATGAATCGGTCTCCGATTACGTCAAGAGATTCAGAGAAACAAAAAACCGGTGTTTTAGTTTGGTGATAACCGAGAGAGACTTGGCAGACCTAGTGCTGAGTGGTTTGAGAACTCCCATTAGAGAAAAGCTAGAAGGTTATGAGTTCTTAAATATAAACCAAGTCTTACAAAGGGCTTTGGCTCAGGAAAGCCGAAGCAAAGATCTCAAAGAAGTGCATAGATACAAAGTCGATCGTCCAAAGATGAATATGGTGGAATATGATAGTGATCACTCGGACGATGAGGGTGATGTTTTTGCTACTGAATTTGTTTGGCCATCTAAGGCCAAACCCTTTACTTGCAATGATCTGAAACCGATTCATAAGAATCGTGATGAAGAGATGAAGTTTACTTTTAACATTGCTAAGTGTGATAGAATATTTGATGCTTTGCTGCAGGCTAAGATTATTAGAATATCTCATACTTTACCGCCGTTTGAAGAGATAAAACGGCGTGCTTATTGCAAGTATCATAATTCTTTTTCTCATGCTACTAACGATTGCAATGTTTTTCGACGATAGATACAATCGGCCATTAATGACGGACGATTGAACTTTTCTGAGATGCAAGTTGATAAACAGCCTTTTCCAATGAATACCATGGATTTGGAGGGGAAGAAGCTACTCATTCGGCCAGAGGTAGCCGAATCTGCTAATATAGCTAATGTCATTGTTGGTGAGACCAGGAAAGACAAGGAGGACAACAAGGTCTTGGGGAGACAGGTTGTGCTTGGTAAGCAACCCGATGGCAAGGAAGTGATCAAAATCACCATCAAGAATCCTACACTCGGGGGGCAATTGCAAGTGCAAGAAAATGCTCGTGTGAGATTTGTCAAGCCCAAGAGTCCAGAAATTGGCAAGTGGAAAAGGAATGAAGTTAAAGTACACCGCAAGCGGATCAATCCAACTTTTGATATGTTGCTGTCCAAGTACACCAACCACTCGGCCGGTTCTAGCTTTAATCGGCCGACTCATCTGAAGCGACCAAGGTCACCATCAGCTGATATGTTCAGTCAGTATATGAAACCGAGTGGACCGAGGGTGCCGTTTCCAGAAGAGCATACACAATCTGTTTGGGATCGACTTAACTATTCATATAGAGGCCGACTGAACATCGGTAACTATCGGTTGGCTGGTCAAAACATGCGACCGGATGGAAATTATCCGAGTGTAAGAATGCACCCAGGTGGAAGCTATCCGAGTGAAAAAATGTGGCCGAGTAGATTCCATCCGACTGAATTCCATCTGAGTGATATTCATCCGAGTGGATTGCATCAGAGTAAAAATGTGTGCCCGAGTGGAAATTTCATGCATCTGAAAAGTCGAAAAGAATGGCGTGTTAAATCACCAAGTGTTGCAGCGGTTGAGTCGGGAAAAGGCAAGGAGAAAATGGATGCCGACTCACTTATCTTGGGCACCGAAACATTCGCCATACAACAGCCGATTGTGCATAGCAATCCGACTAAGCCGATACTTGCTATCGCGCCAAAGCACTCGGCTAATGACCATGAAGCAAGCACCAGCCGAGTAAAAACGAGAGATCCTAAATACACTCAGACAAAGTGGTGTCCTCCAGGGCTAACAAAGACACAAAAGAGGAAACTACAGAAGTTAAGGAGTCGAGAGATGGCAGAACAGGAGGCCGAGAAACAAAGGGATAAGTTGTTCAATGACACTCGACCCATGGTTCCACCAAAACAAGTGTGGAGGCCTAAACAAATACAAGATACAGCAGCTTCTACATCTATCACAGCAATACCTACATCACCAAAGGAGGACGATGCAACAGATATGACATCGTCTGCGACACTTCTTACTTATCCATCACTCGGACAAATTTCAGAATCGGTGGATGCACTCGAGGAGGAGGCTGATATGTTGGACTATGAGTCTACGCCGGTTCATGAAGGTATGTATATCAATATGGTGTACTACTTACCTGCTGAGTTTCGTGCTGTAGATGAAGAAGGGGAGGTGGCTCAGCTAGATTTTGGCCCTAAAAACGCAATATTCGAGAAGCCAAAAGAACCAGTAACGCATCTTAAACCATTATATCTCAGAGGTCATATCAATGGGTCGCCGCTCACTCGGATGCTTGTTGATGGTGGTGCTGTGGTAAATCTTATGCCCTATTTGGTCTTCAAGAGATTGGGTTTGCCTGATGAAGAATTGATCAAGACCAATATGGTGCTCAATGGATTTGAAGGCAAAGAGAAAACTGAAGCCAAAGGTGTGATGTATGTGGAGCTTACAGTCGGAAGCAAAACTTTGGCTACTGCATTCTTTGTCGCTGAGGTGCAAGATAACTACAATGTCATACTAGGCCGTAATTGGGTTCATGCAAACCAGTGCGTGCCATCCACTATGCACCAGTTTTTGATTCAGTGGGTTGATGATGAAGTGGAAGTTATTCACGCGGATAACTCGGCCTGTGTTGCTTTGGCCGATGCATCGGTGGATTGGCAACATCCCAATGCTACTTGCTTGACGGGACGTGACTTATCAGAATTTGATTTTCTCAGCGCAACCAAGAATGGTTTTGTGCCCGTCTCTTTAAAGCCGAGTGAATGCAATCGGCTCCAAGGTATGATATGTTTAAATGGATCCTAATTCCGAGTGGTTACAAAAACGTCTTGTAAAGTATCGGTCCAATGAGAACGATATGTATGAGTCTATAGAGGAGTTGGATGACATGGATAAACTTGGACAAGGTTTTACATCAGCCGATCCGTTAGAAGAGGTAGATATTGGAGATGGTTCAGTCACTCGACCGACATTTATAAACAAAAATTTGAAAGCCGATTGTAAGGCTAAGTTAATCAAGCTACTGAAAGAATATGTTTGTTGCTTTGCATGGGAATATCATGAGATGCCAGGGTTAAGCCGAGAGCTAGTGGAACATCGGTTGCCTATAAAGGCCGGTTTTAGACCTTATAAACAGTCGGCCAGAAAATTTAATCTGAAAACATATGACCGGATCAAGGAAGAGATCGGTCGACTGCTTGAAGCTAATTTCATTCGACCTTGTAGGTATGCCAAGTGGATTTCTAACATTGTCCCAGTAGAGAAGAAAGGATCTGGCAAGTTGAGGGTGTGCATTGATTTCAGAGATTTGAATAGGGCTACACCCAAAGATGAGTATCCTATGCCAATAGCTGATATGCTTATTAATGATGCTTCTGGACATAAGGTTATTAGCTTTCTAGATGGTAATGCCGGATACAATCAAATTTTTATGGCCGAAGAGGACATGTACAAAACGGCTTTCCGATGTCCTGGTTTCCTTGGTTTATTCGAGTGGACAGTGATGACATTCGGATTAAAAAATGCTGGCGCCACGTATCAAAGGGCTATGAATTTGATTTTTCATGATTTACTCGGTGTCATACTTGAGGTTTATATTGATGATATTGTTGTCAAATCGGATGCTTTTGAATCTCACTTGGCCGATTTGCGTTTAGCTTTTGAAAGAATGAAAAAGTATGGATTGAAAATGAATCCTTTGAAGTGTGCTTTCGGCGTGTCAGCTGGCAAGTTTTTGGGTTTCATTATTCATGAAGATGGTATAGAAATTGATCCCAAAAAGATAGAGGCTATACAGAAGGTGGAGGCTCCAACATGCAAGAGAGATATGCAAAAGTTCCTTGGCAAGGTCAATTATTTGAGAAGGTTCATAGCTAATCTATCAGGGAAAGTTGACGCATTTACTCCTATCCTTCGATTAAAGAATGATGCTGATTTCACTTGGGGGGCAAAACAACAAGAAGCATTTGATATGATCAAGAATTATTTGTGCACTCCTCCGATGATGAGAGCACCCAAGCATAGGGAACCCTTCAGACTTTACATTACAGCAGAGGAAGGAGTTATTG
The DNA here is from genome assembly GCF_003073215.2 of Triticum urartu. Taxonomy (NCBI): domain Eukaryota; kingdom Viridiplantae; phylum Streptophyta; class Magnoliopsida; order Poales; family Poaceae; genus Triticum; species Triticum urartu. The sequence continues at coordinate 215,618,969 of NC_053025.1, read as the reverse complement.
GTGCTGTTCTAACTCAAGAGACCGAAGGAAAAGAGCATGCCATCACTTATTTGAGCCGCCTCTTATTGGACGCAGAGACAAGGTATACATTTATTGAGAAATTATGTCTATGCTTGTATTATGCTTGCACAAAACTGAGACATTATTTAGTGCCGAGTGTTTGTATAGTAGCTTGTCAAACCGATGTCATTAAATACATGTTGCATAGGCCAATTCTTAGTGGTAGAATTGGCAAGTGGGCTTATGCTTTGATTGAATATGATTTGGCTTATGAATCTCTAAAATCCATGAAAGGCCAAATTGTTGCTAATTTCATTGTTGAACATCGTGTTAATAACAAGCATGACGTTGATATGAACCTTGTTTCATTAGTACCATGGAGATTATACTTTGATGGTTCAGTTTGTAGCAATGGCCAAGGTGTTGGTATTGTTTATATATCTCCTCATGGTGCTGTTTTTGAAGCCTCATGCCGCTTAGAATATTTTTGCACAAACAATCAAGCCGAATATGAAGCATTGTTATTCGGCCTAGAGATGTTACTTGCTATAGGTGCTACACATATTGAGGCTTATGGTGATTCGTTACTAGTGGTGCAGCAAATATCCAAAGTCTTTCAGTGTTTGGATGAATCACTTAATGTTTATCTTGATAGATGTCTAGATATAATTTCTACTTTGGATTGCTTTAGCATTGCTCATATATCTAGACATGACAATTGGAAAGCAAATGAATTGGCACAACAAGCATCCGGATATCATGTTGATCATGGCATGTTTCATATCTCTCAAAGACCGATGTCTTGTCTTGCCAATATGGGAGAGGCCGAACCTGAACCCACTGATTCGGCCATTAACAAAAAGTCTAGTGCAGGTGACAATCCCGACTGGAGGAAGCCCATTGTTGATTACTTGTGCAATCTGAGTGAAAGGGTGGACAGGGTTGTTCGGCGTATGGCTTTCAAGTATACCATAAGAGATGATGGTCTTTATCGCCGAACCGTCGATGATGTTCTTCTAAAGTGTTTGGACGAGGACCAGGCAAGAGTTGCTATGGGAGAAGTACATGAAGGTATTTGTGGCACTCACCAGTCGGCTCCCAAGATGAAATGGTTATTGCGACGTGCTGGGTTTTATTGGCCGACTATGATTAATGATTGCTTCAGATATTATAAGGGGTGTGAAGCTTGTCAAAAGTTTGGTGATATTCAATTGGCTCCTGCTGCTATGTTACATCCTATTATCAAACCGTGGCCTTTCAGAGGTTGGGGTTTAGATTTCATTGGACAAATCCATCCGTCTTCCTCAAAAGGGCATCGGTTTGTATTGGTGGCAACTGATTATTTCACTAAATGGTCTGAAGCAGTACCTCTCAAGAACATGACGCATACGGAGGTAATTCAATTCATAACCGAGCACATTATTCATAGATTCGATATTCCTCAAACGTTAACTATAGATCAAGGTTCATCTTTCATGTCACACCAAGTCAGAGAGTTTGCCGAATCTTATAACATAAAGTTGCTCAATTCCTCTCCATATTATGCCCAAGCTAATGGACAAGCTGAGTCTAGCAATAAAATTTTAATCAAGCTCATCAAGAAGAAGATTGAGGATAGTCCAAGGAGATGGCATGACTTGTTGTCTAAGGCATTATGGGCACATAGAATCTCAAGGCATGGTGCTACGAAAGTGACTCCATATGAGCTAGTATATGGTCAGGAGGCTGTTTTACCGGTGGAAGTAAATTTGAATGCTTTGAGAATAGCCAAACAAAATGATTTATCGGCAATAGACTTCTATAACTTGATGATGGACAACATTGATGAGGTTGCTGATAAACGTTTGGCTGATTTGAATGCCATAGAGAGAGATAAGTTGAGGGTGGCAAGGGCTTACAATAAGAAAGTCAAGTTGAAGAATTTTCAAGTTGGTGATCTCGTTTGGAAAGTGATTCTGCCGATTGGTTCAAGAGATAGAAAATTCGGGAAGTGGTCTCCAAGTTGGGAAGGTCCTTTTAGAATTACAAGAGTTGTTCCCGGAAATTCATATTTGGTGGAATCAATACAAGGGGCGTTGTTACCTCGAGCTCTCAATGGCAAATATTTGAAGAAGTACCACCCGAGTGTGTGGCAGGAAGCCTAAGTGGGCAATGGCCGATATATGATTATCGCCCTTAGCACAAACATGGCCGATACATAATTATCGCCCTGAGAAAAATAAATGGCCGATGGAGTGTTGACATCGTCCTTAGAACAAACACTATGCATATTATTTTTCGGCGGGCAAGCTTTGCCGAAAAACAGGGGGGCATGTGTTGACACCTGATTTTGGCAAGATACAGATTGCAATGAAGATGGTCTCGAGTGAATGAGTTTTCAGCATAAAAATATTCACGTCACCGAGTGGAACCACTTTGATGTTTCGGTTATATTCATTCGACTTTATCTTACGGACCGAAACTATACTCTGAGTGGCATAGTTCAATGTTCCGAGTGGTTTTTGGCCAATCACGTCTTCAAGATGACCTCGAATGAAGGAGCACTCTTAAGGAATTGTCTTCGTCTCGTCGAGGAAATCTATTTTGATATATAAATCATCTCAATCCGAGTTCATATGCAAAAGTTAGAGGCAATATACTGCAGACTGAACCTTAACGGAAATATGGCGCGAGGTGCCAGACACTTGTCTGATAGGTTGCGCGAGTAATTCGGCCATCAATACGGCCTTGAATCGAAAAACCTTCAACATGGAAAAGTTTCGTCTCGTCGAGCCGATCGATTTTCATATATAATTCGTCTCAATCTGAGATCATATGAGGCCTGGAGAGACAAATCAAGATCGGGCTATGTTTTCAGTCGGAAATCCGAGTGAAAAGTTTACCATCCGAGTGAAAGTTTACGGTCGAGTGAAATTTTACAGTCGAGTGAAAGTTTGCTGACCGGATGAACTTATTATTATCCAAGTGGAAATGTAGTCATCCGAGTGAAAATATGATCATCTGAGTGAAATTGTCGTCCAGGTGAAAATATTTCGAGTGAAAAGATTACCATCAGGACGAAAACTTGCTGATTGAATAAGATAGTGCCTTCCGAGTGGAAATATAGTCATCCGAGTGGATAAGATAGTGCCTTCCGAGTGGAAATATAGTCATCCGAGTGGAAATATAGTCATCCGAGTGAAAGATTGTCTTCCGAGTGAAAAAGTCCAATCGGACGATCCGAGTGAAAGTATCTAATATCCGAGTGGATGAGCTCAAGTCCGAGTGAAATTGAACATGTGCTCGAAAGTTTATCAAAATGACCTTGGATGAAGAAGTGTCCAATACAGAAGTTGTGCGTATCATCAAGACAGTAAATTTTGATTTTGGAGTCATCATCATCAGAGATAATATATAGCCTACAAATTCACTACGAGACTCGGATAATCCAGTCTACTGCAAAACCGAGTCCGACTGGAAGATAAAGATGACCTCGAAAAGTATTCAAGATGGCCTTATTTGAAAAAAATGGTCAACATGAGAGTTGTTTGTATCGTCGAGGCGCACAAGTTTGATATTTGGGCCGTCTCGATCAGAGATCATATGCAAGCCCGGCGGCCCGCGCAAGAAGGAAGACATAGTTTGGGCCAGATTCAGACTGAATCCGAGTTGGAATAGAATTAGGACTCTAGGACGTGAATTGATGTAATTTTTCTTGTAAGGAAAGCCTAGATGAATCCTTTACTTGTATGGGAAGTCCAGCCGCCTCTTATATATGTTGGGGGTGACGGCCGATTGAATAACACACAATCGAACAAATCAATATACTACTTTTTCATCTACGTTTTATCTCTCCACCGTTTTTCTATCTCGTTCTTCGCTGTTCTTCGTGTTTGAGAGCTGCGAATCCCGAGGCTCTAGGGGCGAGCGAATCGACCTAGGGCAGCCCATAGTCGCTGCACTCCCTGACGGGGTCCCTCCCGGGGGTGTGGGGTTTTCGGGTCTGCAAAAGCGCCCGTCGACTGTCTTGCGTATCGCGCTGTCGGTCGGGTCTCCTTCGACGTAAGCTGCGGTGCATCACCCCCGGTGTCGAGGGTACACGTGACGTGTTCGTGTGTCAACACATACGTGTATAAGCATAAGTTCCAAATGGGCAAGTAAAGGTGGTTTTCTCTTGATCAGGTTGTGAAACAGGTATTTGAGAAAAACCAGAATATCCATTGATACGTCCATTTTGCATCATGTTTTCCTACTGTTATTTATGATGTTTTTATGCATAATAATGATTTTTGGAGTAATTCTAATGCCTTTTATCTCATAATATGCAAGGTACACACAAAGAGGGAGAATTTCGGCAGCTGGAAATCTGGACCTGGAAAAGCTACGTCAGGCTACCTATTCTGCACAACTCCAAATGAGCTGAAACTTTATAGAGATTTTTTATGGAATATATGAGGAATATTGGAGCCAATAAGTACCAGAGGGGGCCCACTAGGTGGGCACAACCCACCTGGGCGCCCTAGGGAGCCCAGGCGTGCCCTGGTGGGTTGTGCTCACCCATGCCCACCTCCGGTGCCCATCTTCTGGTATACAAGTCATTTTGACCTAGAAAAAAAATAAGGAGAGGACTTTCAGGATGGTGCGTCGCCGTCTTGAGGCGGAACTTGGGCAGGAGCACTTTTGCCCTCCGGCGAAGCGATTCCGTCGGGGGAACTCCCCTCCCGGAGGGGGAAATCTTCGTCACCATCATCACCAACAACTCTTCCATCAACATCTTCAACAACACTATCTAATCTCAAACCCTAGTTCATCTCTTGTGTTCAATCTTGTTACCGGAACTATAGATTGGTGCTTGTGGGTGACTAGTAGTGTTGATTACATCTTGTAGTTGATTACTATATGGTTTATTTGGTGGAAGATTATATGTTCAGATCCATTATGCTATTTAATACCCCTCTGATCTTGAGCATGATTATCATTTGTGAGTAGTTACTTTTGTTCTTGAAGTCATGGGAGAAATCATGTTGCAAGTAATCATGTGAACTTGATATGTGTTCGATATTTTGATAGTATGTATGTTGTGATTCCCTTAGTGCTGTCATGTGAACATCGACTACATGACACTTCACTATATTTGGGCCTAAGGGAATGCATTGTGGAGTTGTTATTAGATGATGGGTGGCGAGAGTGAAAGAAGCTTAAACCCTAGTTTATGCGCTATTGCGTAAGGGACCGATTGGATCCAAAAGTTTAATGCTATGGTTAGGATTTATCCTTAATACTTTTCTCGTAGTTGCGGATGCTTGCGAGGGGGTTAATCATAGGTAGGAGGTTTGTTCAAGTAAGAACAACACCTAAGCACCGGTCCACCCACATATCAAATTATCAAAGTAGCGAACACGAATCGAATCAACATGATGAAAGTGACTAGATGAAATTCCCGTGTACCCTCAAGAACGCTTTGCTTACTATAAGAGGCCGTTTTGGCATGTCCTTTGCCTCAAAAGGATTGGGCTACCTTGTTGCACTTTTTGTTACTATTATCATTACTTGCTCGTTACAAAATATTTTGCTATCAAACTAATCTGTTACTTACAATTTCAGCACTTGCAGACATTACATTGCTGAAAACCACTTGTCATTTCCTTTTGCTCCTTGTTGGGTTTGACACTCTTACTTATCGAAAAGAGCTAAAATTGATCCCCTATACTTGTGGGTCATCAAGGCTATTTTCTGGCGCTGTTGCCGGAGAGTGAAGCGCCTTTGGTAAGTGGAAATTGGTAAGGAAACATTTATATAGTGTGCTGAAATTTATTGTCACTTGTTACTATGGAAAACAATCCTTTGAGGGGTTTGTTCGGGGTATATTCACCTCGACCGGAACCACAATTAGCTACCCCTCAACCTACTGCACCTACTGAAAATATTGAATATGACCATATGGCCCATATCTTCCCCCGAGGGGTTCCGGTAACCCCCCCGGTACTCTGATATGTACCCGATACATTCCGAAACACTTCCAGTGTCCGAATACTATCATCCAATATATCAATATTTACCTCTCGACCATTTCGAGACTCCACGTCATGTCCGTGGTCTCATCCGGGACTCCGAACAACATTCGGTCACCATATCACATAACTCATATAATACAAATCGTCATCGAACGTTAAGCGTGCGGACCCTATGGGTCCGAGAACTATGTAGACATGACCGAGACACCTCTCTGGTCAATAACCAATTGCGGAACCTGAATGCTCATATTAGTTCCTACATATTCTACGAAGATCTTTATTGGTCAAACTGTAATGACAACATACGTTATTCCCTTTGTCATCGGTATGTTACTTCCCGAGATTCGATCGTCGGTATCTTCATACCTAGTTCAATCTCGTTACCGGCAAGTCTCTTTACTCGTTCCTCAATACATCATCCCGCAACTAACTCATTAGTCACATTGCTTGCAAGGCTTATCATGATGTGCATTACCGAGAGGGCTCAGAGATACCTCTCCGATACTCGGAGTGACAAATCCTAATCTCGATCTATGCCAACCCAGCAAACATCTTCGGAGATACCTGTAGAGCATCTTTATAATCACCCAGTTACGTTGTAATGTTTGATAGCACACAAGGTATTCCTCCGGTATTCGGGTGTTGCATAATCTCATAGTCAAAGGAATATGTATAAGTCATGAAGAAAGCAATAGCAATAAAACTTAATGATCATTATGCTAAGCTAACGGATGGGTCTTGTCCATCATATCATTCTCCTAATGATGTGATCCCGTTCATCAAATGAAAACTCATGTTTATGGTTAGGAAACTTAACCATCTTTGATTAACGAGCTAGTCTAGTAGAGGCTTACTAGGGACACCGTGTTTTGTCTATGTATTCACACACGTGTCAAGTTTCCGGTTAATACAATTCTAGCATGTATAATAAACATTTATCGTGATATAAGGAAATATAAATAACAACTTTATTATTGCCTCTAGGGAATATTTCCTTCAGTCTCCCACTTGCACTAGAGTCAATAATCTAGATTACATTGTAATGATTCTAACACCCATGGAGTCTTGGTGTTGATCATGTTTTGCTCGTGGAAGAGGCTTAGTCAACGGGTCTGCCACATTCAGATCCGTATGTATTTTGCAAATCTCTATGTTTCCCTCCTTGACTTGATCACGGATGGAGTTGAAGGGTCTCTTGATGTGTTTGGTTCTCTTGTGAAATCTGGATTCCTTTGCCAAGGAAATTGCTCCAGTATTGTCACAAAAGATTTTCATTGGACCCGATGCACTAGGTATTACACCTAGATCGGATATGAACTCCTTCATCCAGACTCCTTCATTCGCTACTTCTGAAGTAGCTATGTACTCCACTTCACACGTAGATCCCTCCACGATGCTTTGCTTGGAACTGCACCAACTGACACAGCTCCACCATCGATGTCAAAGCTAGCATCGACATAACCATTTACGACGAGCTCTTTGTCACCTCCATAAACGAGAATCATATCCTTAGTACTTTTCAGTATTTCAGGATGTTCTTGACCGCTGTCCAGTGATCCACTCCTGGATTACTTTGGTACCTCCCTGCTAGACTTATAGCAAGGCACACATCAAGTCTGGTACACAGCATTGCATACATGATAGAACCTATGGTTGAGGCATAGGGAATGACTTTCATTTTCTCTCTATCTTCTGCAGTGGTCGGGTATTGAGTCTGACTCAACTTCACACCTTGTAACACCGGCAAGAACCCTTTGACTGATCCATTTTGAACTTCTTCAAAACTTTATCAAGGTATGTGCTTTGTGAAAGTTCAATTAAGTGTCTTGATATATCTTTATAGATCTTGATGCCCAATATATAAGCAGATTCACCGAGGTCTTTCATTGAAAAATCTTATTCAAGTATCCTTTTATGCTATCCAGAAATTCTATATCATTTCCAATCAACAATATGTCATCCACATATAATATTAGAAATGCTACAGAGCCACCACTCACTTTCTTGTAAATACATGCTTCTCCAAAAGTCTGTATAAAACCATATGCTTTGATCACCTCATCAAACTGTATATTCCAACTCCGAGATGCTTGCACCAGTCCATAAATGGATCGCTGGAGCTTGCACACTTTGTTAGCACCTTTAGGATTGACAAAAACTTCTAGTTGCATCATATACAACTCTTCTTTAAGAAATCCATTAAGGAATGCCGTTTTGACGTCCATTTGCCAGATTTCATAATCATAAAATGTGGCAATTTCTAACATGATTCGGACAGACTTAAGCATCGCTACGGGTGAGAAGGTCTCATCATAGTCAACTTCTTGAACTTGTCGAAAACCTTTCGCAACAGGTCGAGCTTTGTAGACAGTAACATTACCATCAGCGTCAGTCTTCTTCTTGAAGATCCATTTATTCTCTATGGCTTGCCGATCATCGGGCAAGTCAACCAAAGTCCATACTTTATTCTCATACATGGATCCCATCTCAGATTTCATGGCCTCAAGCCATTTCACGGAATCTGGGGTCATCATCGCTTCCTCATAGTTTGTAGGTTCGTCATGGTCTAGTAACATGACTTCCAGAATAGGATTACCGTACCACTTTGGTGCGGAACACACTCTGTTTGACCTACGAGGTTCGGTAGTAACTTGATCTGAAGTTTCATGATCATCATCATTAGCTTCCTCACTAGTTGGTGTAGGCATCATGGGAACGGTTTTCTATGATGAGCTACTTTCCAATTCGAGAGAAGGTACAATTACCTCATCAAGTTCTACTTTCCTCCCACTCACTTCTTTCAAGAGAAACTCCTCTAGAAAGGATCCATTCTTAGCAACAAAGATCTTGCCTTCGGATCTGTGATAGAAGGTGTACCCAACGGTTTCTTTTGGGTATCCTATGAAGAGGCACTTCTCCGATTTGGGTTCGAGCTTATCACGCAGAAGCTTTTTCACATAAGCATCGCAACCCCAAACTTTAAGAAACGACAACTGTTTCTTGCCAAACCACAGTTCATACGGTGTTGTCTCAACGGATTTAGATGGTGCCCTGTTTAATGTGAATGCAACTGTCTCTAATGCATAACCCCAAAATGATAGTGGTAAATCCGTAAGAGATATCATAGATCGCACCATATCTAATAAAGTACGGTTACGATGTTCAGACGCACCATTACACTGTGGTGTTCCAGGTGGCGTGAGTTGTGAAACTATTCCACATTGTTTTAAATGAAGGACAAACTCGTAACTCAAATATTCGCCTCCACGATCAGATCGTAGAAACTTTATTTTCTTGTTACGATGATTTTCCACTTCACTCTGAAATTCTTTGACCTTTTCAAATGTTTCAGACTTGTGTTTCATTAAGTAGATATACCCATATCTGCTCAAATCATCTGTGAAGGTCAGAAAATAACGATATACGCCGCGAGCCTCAACACTCATCGGACCGCATACATCGATGTATTATTTCCAATAAGTCAGTGGCTCACTCCATTATTCCGGAGAACGGAGTCTTAGTCATCTTGCCCATGAGGCACGGTCCGCAAGCATCAAATGATTCGTAATCAAGTGATTCCAAAAGTCCATCCTCATGGAGTTTCTTCATGCGCTTTACACCAATATGACCTAAACGGCAGTGCCACATATATGTTGCACTATCATTATCAACTTTGCATCTTTTGGCATCAATATTATGGATATGTCTATCACCACGATCGAGATTCAATAAAAATAGACCACTCTTCAAGGGTGCATGACCATAAAAGATATTACTCATATAAATAGAACAACCATTATTCTCTTATTTAAATGAATAACCGTCTGATGACCCACAAGTATAGGGGATCTATCGTAGTCCTTTTGATAAGTAAGAGTGTCGAACCCAACGAGGAGCAGAAGGAAATGATAAGCGGTTTCCAGCAAGGTATTCTCTGCAAGTACTGAAATAAGTGGTAATAGATAGTTTTGTGATAAGATAATTTGTAACGAGCAACAAGTACCAAAAGTAAATAAGGTGCAGCAAGGTGGCCCAATCCTTTTGTAGCAAAGGACAAGTCTGGACAAACTCTTATATAATGTAAAGCGCTCTCGAGGACACATGGGAATATCGTCAAGCTAGTTTTCATCACGCTCATATGATTCGCGTTCGGTACTTTGATAATTTGGTATGTGGGTGGACCGGTGCTTGGGTGCTTCCCTTACTTGGACAAGCATCCCACTTATGATTAACCTCTATTGCAAGCATCCGCAAATACAACAAAAGTATTAAGGTAAACCTAACCATAGCATGAAACATATGGATCCAAATCAGCCCCTTACGAAGCAACGCATAAACTAGGGTTTAAGCTTCTGTCACTCTAGCAACCCATCATCTACTTATTACTTCCCAATGCCTTCCTCTAGGCCCAAACAATGGTGAGATGTCATGTAGTCGACGTTCACATAACACCACTAGAGGAGAGACAACATACATCTCATCAAAATATCGAACGAATACCAAATGCACATGACTACTAATAGCAAGACTTCTCCCATGTCCTCAGGAACAAAATCAACTACTCACAAAGCATAAACATGTTCACAATCAGAGGGGTATTAATGTGCATATAGGATCTGAACATATGATCTTCCACCAATTAAACCAACTAGCATCAACTACAAGGAGTAATTAACACTACTAGCAACCTACTAGCACCAATCCCGGACTTGGAGACAAGAATTGGATACAAGAGATGAACTAGGGTTTTGAGATGAGATGGTGCTGATGAAGATGTTGATGGAGATTGCCCTCTCCCGATGAGAGGAGCGTTGGTGATGACGATGGCGATGATTTCCCCCTCCGGGAGGGAAGTTTCCCCGGCGGAACAGCCCCGCTAGAACCCTAGATTGGCTCCGCCAAGGTTCCGCCTCGTGGCGGCGGAGTTTCGTCTGAGAAGATGGCTTATGATTATTTTCCATCGAAAGAGTCCATATAGCAGAAGATGGTCACCGGAGGGCCACCAGGGGCCCACGAGGTAGGGGGCGCGCCCAGGGGGTAGGGCGCGCCCCCACCCTCGTGGGCAGGGTGTGGCCCCCTGGTGAAGTTCTTGCGCTCAATGTTTTTTATATATTTGGAAAACATCATCCGTGAAGTTTCAGGACTTTTGGAGCTGTGCAGAATAGGTCTCTAATATTTGCTCCTTTTCCAGCCAGAATCCCAGCTGCCGGCATTCTCCCTCTTTATGTAAACCTTGTAAAATAAGAGAGAATAGGCATAAGTATTGTGACATAATGTGTAATAACAGCCCATAATGCAATAAATAGTGATATAAAAGCATGATGCAAAATGGACGTATCACCGTCTCGCATCAAGCAAGATCCAGATATAATGTTCATGCTCAACGCTGGCACCAAATAACATTATTCAGGTCTAAAACTACCCCTGAAGGTAGCTGTAGAGGTAGTGTGCCGACGACAATCACATCGACCTTGGAACCATTCCCGACGCGCATCGTCACCTCATCCTTAGCCAATCTTCGTTTAATCCGTAGCCCCTGTTTCGAGTTGCAAATATGAGCAACAGAACCAGTATCAAATACCCAGGTGCTACTACGAGCATTAGTAAGGTACACATCAATAACATGTATACCAAATATACCTTTTTTCACTTTGCCATCCTTCTTATCTACCAAATACTTGGGGCAGTTCTGCTTCAAGGGACCAGTCCCTTTGCAGTAGAAGCACTCAGTTTCAGGCTTGGGTCCAGACTTGGGCTTCTTCCCAGGAGTGACAACTTGCTTGCCATTCTTCTTGAAGTTCCCCTTCTTTCCCTTGCCCTTTTTCTTGAAACTAGTGGTCTTGTTAACCATCAACACTTGATGCTCTTTCTTGATTTCTACCTCCATAGCTTTAAGCATAGCGAAGAGCTTGGGAATTGTCTTATCCATCCCTTGCATATTATAGTTCATCATGAAGCCTTTGTAGCTTGGTGGCGGTGATTGAAGAACCCTGTCAATAACACTATCATCTGGAGGATTAAATCCCAGCCGAGTCAAGTGGTTATGGTACCCAGACATTCTGAGTATGTGTTCACTGACAGAACTGTTCTCCTCCATTTTGCAGCTATAGAACTTGTTGGAGACTTCATATCTCTCAACTCGGGCATTTGCTTGAAATATTAACTTCAACTCCTGGAACATCTCATATGGTCCATGACGTTCAAAACGTCTTTGAAGTCCCGATTCCAAGCCGTAGAGCATGGAACACTAAACTATAGAGTAGTCATCAGACCGCGTCTGCCAGACGTTCAAAGCGTCTACATTAGCAGGAGGGGGCTTGTCACCTAGCAGTGCATCAAGGACATAATTCTTCTGTGCAGCAATGAGGATAATCCTCAAGTTACGGACCTAGTCCGTGTAGTTTCTACCCTCTTCTTTCAACTTAGCTTTCTCTAGGAACGCATTAAAATTCAAGGGAACGGTAGCATGGGCCATTGATCTAGAACATAGATATGCAAAAACTATCAGGGCTAAGTACATGATAAATTAAGTTCAATTAATCATATTACTTAAGAACTCCCACTTAGATAGACATCCCTCGGGTCATCTACATGATCACGTGATCCATATCAACTAAACCATGTCCGATCATCACGTGAGATGGAGTAGTTTTCAATGGTGAATATCTCAAAGTTGATCATATCTACTATATGATTCACGTTCGACCTTCGGTCTCCAGTGTTCCGAAGCCATGTTTGTACATGCTAGGCTCGTCAAGTTTAACCCGAGTATTCCGCACGTGCAAAGCTGTCTTGCACTCATTGTATGTGAATGTAGAGCTTATCACACCCGATCATCACGTGGTGTCTCGGCATGACGAACTGTCGCAACAGTGCATACTCAGGGAGAACACTTGTACCTTGAAATTTTAGTGAGGGATCATATTATAATGCTACCGCCGTACTAAGAAAAATAAGATGCATAAAAGATAAAGATCACATGCAATCAAAATATGTGACATGATATGGCCATCATCATCTTGTGCCTTTGATCTCCATGTCCAAAGCACTGTCATGATCTCCATTGTCACTGGCTTGATGTTGGGGAATGTAGTAATTTCAAAAATTTCCTACGCACACGCAAGATCATGGTGATGCATAGCAACGAGAGGGGAGAGTGTTGTCCACGTACCTTCGTAGACCGAAAGCGAAAGCGTTAGCACACCGCAGTTGATGTAGTCGTACGTCTTCACGATCCGACCGATCAAGTACCGAACGCATGGCACCTCCGAGTTCTGCACACGTTCAACTCGATGACGTCCCTCGAACTCCGATCCAGCTGAGTGTTGAGGGAGAGTTTCGTCAGCACGACGCCATGGTGACAATGATGATGTTCTACCGACGCAGGGCTTCGCCTAAGCACCGCTACGATATGATCGAGGTGGATTATGGTGGAGGGGGGCACTGCACACGGCTAAGAGATCAAGAGATCAATTGTTGTGTCTTTGGGGTGCCCCCTGCCCCCGTATATAAAGGAGTGAAGGAGGGGGAGGGCCGGCCCTCTCTATGGTGCGCCCTAGGGGAGTCCTACTCCCACCGGGAGTAGGATTCCCCCTTTCCTAGTAGAACTAGGAGCCCTTCCAAGTAGTAGGAGTAGGAGGGAAGGAAAGGGAAGGGAAAAGGAGAAGGAAGGGAGGGGGCGCCCCCCTCCCTAATCCAATTCGGACCAGCCCATGGGGAGGGGTGCGGCCATCCTTTGAGGCCTTTCTCTCCTTTCCCGTTGGCCCATTAAGGCCCAATACGAATTCCCGTAACTCTCCAGTACTCCCGAAAATACCCGAATCACTCGGAACCTTTTCGATGTCCGAATATAGTCGTCTAATATATCGATCTTTACGTCTCGACCATTTTGAGACTCCTCGTCATGTCCCCGATCTCATCCGGGACTCCGAACTCCTTCGGTACATCAAACACATAAACTCATAATATAACCGTCATCGAACTTTAAGCGTGCGAACCCTACGGGTTCGAGAACTATGTAGACATGACCAAGACACGTCTCTAGTCAATAACCAATAGCAAAACCTCGATGCTCGTATTGGCTCCTACATATTCTACGAAGATCTTTATCGGTCAAACCGCATAACAACATACGTTGTTCCCTTTGTCATCGGTATGTTACTTGCCCGAGATTCGATCGTCGGTATCTCAATACCTAGTTCAATCTCATTACCGGCAAGTCTCTTTACTCGTTCCGTAACACATCATTCCGCAACTAACTCATTAGTTGCAATGCTTGCAAGGCTTATAGTGATGTGCATTACCGAGTGGGCCCAGAGATGCCTCCAACAATCAGAGTGACAAATCCTAATCTTGAAATACGCCAACCCAACAAGTACCTTTGGAGACACCTGTAGAGCACCTTTATAATCACCTAGTTATGTTGTGACGTTTGGTAGCACACAAAGTGTTCCTCCAGTAAACGGGAGTTGCATAATCTCATAGTCATAGGAACATGTATAAGTCATGAAGAAAGCAATAGCAACAAACTAAACGATCAAGTGCTAAGCTAACGGAATGGGTCAAGTCAATCACATCATTCTCCTAATGATGTGATCCCGTTAATCAAATGACAACTCTTTGTCTATGCCTAGGAAACATAACCATCTTTGATCAACGAGCTAGTCAAGTAGAGGCATACTAGTGACACTCTGTTTGTCTATGTATTCACACATGTATCATGTTTCCGGTTAATACAATTCTAGCATGAATAATAAACATTTATCATGATATAAGGAAATAAATAATAACTTTATTATTGCCTCTAGGGCATATTTCCTTCATTTGACACCTTGATCTCCATCGAAGCGTCGTTGTTGTCTCGCCAACTATTGCTTCTACAACTATGTAAGTGCATCTAGTGCCCCTTAGTGATTTTGGTGTATTGAAGACTTATAGGTTAAGGGATTAATGCGTTTGTGAGTGTACACAGGTCTATAAGTCTATGAGGAGTTTGATATTTACAGGAAAAGTCGACCCCTAAAAATGAATATCTTCGACTGAAGATTTTGGTATTTCTGAAGACTTTCATGAAGACTTTGAAAGTGAAGAAATTGGTGTGTCCGTGAAGACTTGATATTCATGCGAGGAATATGAAGCTTGAAGACTTTTGTTTTCATAGTTTTGTGTTTCTCTTTCTTGAGTCATAGGAAACACCGTACTGTTAAAGGGGGTAGAGGAAATACTAAGGAAAAATTTCCATGTGATGCTCAACTCAAAATTCTACATCTACCAATCCCTTCGAGTGAAGCCATAGGAAATCTCATACAGTTCAGTCAATTTCTTCAGTGACAGAGACGAAGTTCTTCTGGTCTCTGAGGAATTTGTCCTGACTGAGGAGTTGGGAATTCGCCAGTGCGGATTGCCTACACAGTGAGGAACATGATAGCCCTGAGGATTTTGCTACTCAAAATTCCGACTGTTGCTGTGCTATGCGCCAGCTGTCCCAAAATATCTATCCACCTAACAGTCATATCATTGAAGGGCATTTATGTCTTATCATGTCGGGCTGCTCCCTAGGCTATAAATAGCCGCCCCCTACAACCACTAGCTGGTTGGCTGCTCCGAGAGAAATTGACACTTGTCATTTGAGAGCAACCCATCCTCTGAGGACCTTGAGCGAAAATCATCAAGTGAGGAAAAACCAAAAACCCAAAACCCAAACACCTACAAACCCCAAGTGATTGAGCATCACTGAAGAGATTGATCCTGAGTGGATCCGACGCTTGTTACCTTTGGAGACTGTGCTTCTTCCAGACGGTTAGGCGTCATGGTCTAGAGCATCCAAGAGGGATTGTGAATCGCCGAGTGACCAAGTTTGTGAAGGTTTGGAAGTCGCCTGAAGACTTACCATGAGTGATTGGACGAGGTCTGTGTGATCTTAGTTCAAGGAGAATACGGTGAGGACTGGGTGTCCTAAGCTGCGTGTTCAGGACTGGGTGTCCGGGACTGTGTGTCCTCGAGTTTAAATACTCAGCCGCTCCAACCAGACGTACAACTGAGACAGCAGTTGGAACTGGTCTACCAAATCTTTGTCTTCACCAAGCTTACTGGTTCTATTTCCTCAACTCTTTCATTTCCTGATAACTGTGTTGTGTGTTTGTTCATATCTGTGTTTGAAGACTTTGACTGAAGACTTCCTCAAATTTCCTCAGTTCAATTTCTTCAGTCTGTTTGTCTTCATCCTGTGTTATCCTGTAATTACGCTTCCTGTACTCTGTGCCTGTCTTCATTTCATCATGATGACTATGGTTGTATTCTGTTATGTTTACTTTTGAGTACTCATTTCGCTGCTAGTAGTTCTTCGCTAAGGAATTTCCTCACCGGCAAATTCCTCAGTGAAGAATTTCATAAAAATTGCCTATTCACCCCCCTCTAGTGAATATAACACACTTTCAATTGGTATCAGAGCAAGGTACTCCCTTATTCTGTGTGATTTTGGTTTAACCGCCTGGAGTTTTAGTTATGTCGATCGCAGGTATGATCAAGGTCTCTGCTGGGTGTCCTACCTTCGATGGGACGGACTACCCCTACTGGAAGAATAAGATGAGAATGCATCTTGAAGCAATTGATAATGATCTCTGGTATATTGTGGAAAATGGTGTTCCCTTAGTCACACCTTCTCTGAATGGTGCTGATGTGAAGAGATTCAAGCAACTCGACTCTCAAGCGAAGAATATCATATGTGGCCATCTGAGCAAAGGATAGTATGGTAGAGCGAGTGCTTTGGAGACAACAAAGCTTATCTGGGACAGGTTGTCCAAAGTGAATGAAGGAGTCTCAACTCAGCGTGACTCTCGAGTTGATGTTCTTTGCAATCTCTTCAACCGCTTCAAAAGACTCGACAATGAAAATGTTCAACAAACCTTCAATCGCCTCACTGACATCTCAAATGAGCTTCAAGCACTTGGTGCCATTGACATCACCGACCATGAGGTGGTGAAGAAATTGCTGAGATCGCTTGATTCCTCATTTGACACTCTGGAATTGATGATACAAGAACATGCTGATTACAAGTCACTTGATCCCGCTGATATTCTCGAGAGGCTAAATACTCATGAGTTCCAACTTGCTGAAAAGAGAGATCTCTATGGTTCAAGCTATGGCAGAACACGTGCACTGAAGGCCAAGGCAGTATCTGAGTCCGAAGATGAAGACTCTGGTAGCAGCCTTGGTGATCCCGAAGAACTGAGCCATGATCTGGCTCTGCTCATGAAGAAGTTTCAAAAGTTCTCAAGACGTGGTCGCCTTGGAAGATCCTCAAGGAGCAATGATTCCTCACCCAGTGACTACAAGAAGAGGCTCTGTCACAAGTGCAAGAAACCTGGACATTTCATTCAAGATTGTCCTCAGTGGGAAAAGGAATCAAAGAAGAAGAAATACAAGGATTACAATTCTGATGATGCGAAGAAAAAGAAGAAATCCACAAAATCTTCATCATCAAAATCCTCAAAGTCTTCATATCACAAGAAGAGCAGCTCCAAGAAGGCTAGGGCATTCATTGGCAAGGAAATGGACTTTGAGGCTGAATCTGAAGAAAATGAGGAAGAGGAGACATCTGAGGAGTCCGAATCCGGAGTGGCGAGCCTAGCTCTCGCTACTGCATTCCTCAGCAAGTCTATCTTCAACACTGAAGAAAATGACCTCACCAACAAGGCTGATGAAAGCGATGATGACTACGCTCCCACCTATTGCTTCATGGCAAAGGGTGCCAAGGTACTCAAATATACCTCCTATGAATCAAGTGAGAATGAATCTGATGAAAACCTTAAGCCCAGCTATTCTAAACTTGCTAAGATTGCTATAAAACAACAAAGGGCTTTAGAAAAGGTTCAAAACATGCTAAATAAAAGTGATGATATGTTGGGTGAAGAAATGGATCGCACTGAAACTTTGACTGAAAATCTTCAGAGACTTCAGTCCAAGCTTGACAAACTTCAAAGTCATCATAATGCTCTCTTATCGGATCATGAGAAGCTCTCTTATGAATTTCTTTAAAGAAAGCAAGATGTTGAAAAGCTAAGAGTGAGTTATGAAGATCTTCAGAAGGAGCGTGATTCATTACTTGCTCAACAAATCAGCGATTCTCAGGAAGAATTTGTTCCTCCATGCTTGAAGTGCATTGAACGTGAATCTGCTAATTCTTCACCTGAATGTTCAAATGATGCTAATGTTTCAAATTCTTCACATGCCTCTGCTATCACTAATTCCTCATCTTAGGACATTTCTAGTATCACTGACGATGTAGGGCTGAAGGAATTGTACACGACAGGCATGTACAAAAGCCTCAAAGGGCATCAGGCTCTTTGTGATGTGCTTAAAAAGCAGATCCTCAACAGGAACCCTAGGAAAGAGGGTATCGCCTTTGAGAGGAAACTCAATGCTGATGGTACATATTGGAAGCCTGAGCAGTACCCCAAAACCACATGGGTTGCTGCAAAGGGACCTCCAGTTGATCCATCTAACTTATCTGGATTTGCATGTGAAACTCCTCATTCTGATGATGAGTCAATTGACTCCAACTATAAGCTGTTCAAAAATCAGAATGGTGAAGTATTTGCTAGATATGTTGGCACTAACTGCAGGAACGGCTCCCCTATGAAGAAAATCTGGGTTCCCAAAAGATGCCTTGAAAATCTTCAGGTGAATGTCATCATGACGCCACCTGTGAAGAATAGGAACCCCAGATCAAATTCTTCATATGGATCCAAGTCCTCATACGGACCAAACTCCTCACATGGATCAAATTCCTCAAAAGGATCAAAGTCCTCATATGAACATCATCGTGCTAACCCGTCTGTTTCGCAGGGAAGATCTAAGGATTATGGATATGTGCATTATTCTTCAAATCATTATGTCCATAAGTCCTCGAAGAATTTCTCTGCTTACTCTTATGCTTATTCTAACCCCTCTTATGTGAAACGAAATGGACTAGCTTCTATGCCATCCTTCTTGTATGGAGCTCGCAGAATGATGAACTCTTTGCCACCCCTTCAGATGTGGGTGGTAAAGAAAAATAACTAATCTCTTCTGCAGGGTCAGGTCTCTAGACGCATGTAATCGTCTGAAGAATTCGCTGGAGACCTGAGCATGCCTGATAGGACGCAGGCTAATCATGAAGAAATGAACTTACATTTCTCACGTCCTCATACTGCTTTATCAATTTTTTTACTTGATGAAATTGATCTGATGAATTGATGTCATATTCTTCACCGATGAAGTATATGAGTTTGTAAGCTGCACTAATTCGTCTACAGGATGATCAACCCAAAGCCACTGAGTGGGTCCTCGATAGTGGATGTACAAACCACATGACTGGTGACAAGAATCTATTGATGGATGCTCCATTATCTCTGTCGCATCTGAAGCATATCATCTTTGCCGACAAAGGCAAAAGTCAGGTATTGGGTCTAGGTAAGGTTGCGATTACAAAGGATCGACACATGGACAAGGTCATGCTTGTTGAGTCCTTAGGATACAACCTTATGTCTGTCTCAATGCTTTGTGATCTTGATATGGTTGTTGTCTTTGGCAAGTACCGTTGTGTTGTGGTTATGGAAGCTGACAATTCCAAAGTCTTCGAAGGCTTTAGGAGAGGAGACCTGTATATTGTTGATTTCTCTACAGGACCACAACCAGCCGTGTGCTTACTTGCAAAAGCTTCAGAAGGCTGGTTCTGGCATCAACGACTTAGTCATGCAGGCATGAGGAATTTGCACATGCTTGCAAAGAAGAAGCATGTCATTGGCATCGAGAATGTCAAATTCCTCAAGGATCACCTATGCAGAGCCTGTGAAGCTGGGAAGATGACGAAGGCCAAGCATCCAGCAAAGACTATCATGACCACCACTCGCCCGTTTGAATTGCT
The DNA here is from genome assembly GCF_003073215.2 of Triticum urartu. NCBI lineage: Eukaryota > Viridiplantae > Streptophyta > Magnoliopsida > Poales > Poaceae > Triticum > Triticum urartu. Next base: position 215,599,070 of record NC_053025.1, on the reverse strand, counting down.
TCACATGGATCTCTTTGGTCCTAGTCATTATTCTGCTATTTCAAATGAAGCATCTCAATATGGCTTTGTTATTGTTGATGATTATTCTCGCTATACATGGGTACACCTTGTTACTTACAAACATGAAGTGCAGGAAGTCTTCAAACGATTTCCCTCAAGGGCTTCAACCAACTTTGGTGTGAAGATCAAGCACATCAGAACAGAATGGCGTCGTGGAGCGCAAGAACAGGACCCTTGCTGAGATGGCTCGCACTATGCTTGATGAATACAAAACGCCTTGTCATTTCTGGACTGAGGCAATTGATACTGCATGCCACATCATCAACAGAGTATATCTTCACAAATTCTTCAAAAAGACTGCCTATGAACTCCTCACTGATAAGAAACCCAATGTAAGTTATTTCAAAGTCTTTGGTGCTAAATGTTGGATTAGAGATCCTCATCAGAACTCAAAATTTGCAATGAAAGCACATGAAGGTTTTATGCTTGGTTACGGAAAGGACTCACACACCTACAGAGTCTTCAACAACGTTCTTCACAAAGTTGATGAAACTGTAGATGTGCGGTTCGATGAAACTAATGGCTCGCAAAGAGAGCACCTACCTACTGTGATAGATGAACCAGCACCTGAGGAAACTATCAAGTTCAAAGCTACTGAGGATGTCATTCCTACTGAAGAATCTGCTGAAGAATTCATTCCAGAACATGAAGAACGTCGGGCTAATGCACCTGAAGAAAATGCTGAAGAAAATGGTGCTGAAGAAAACGCTAATCAAATTCTTCAACGGCAACCAGCTCATCCTCGCATTGCAAAAGAAGTGCAAGTTGAAAAGATCATCAATGACATCAAAGCGCCAGGTCCTCTCACATGCTCAAAAGCTTCACATTTGTCTAACTTTTGTGGGCAGTATGCTTTTGTCTCTATTACAGAGCCCACTAAGGTAGATGAAGCATTTCTGGAGCCTGAGTGGATTCAGGCCATGCAAGAAGAATTACATCAGTTCGAGCTCAACAATGTCTGGGAACTGGTCAAACGTCCAGATCCTCGCAAGCACAATATCATCGGCACAAAGTGGATCTACCGCAACAAGCAAGATGAAAATGGCCTTGTGGTGAGGAATAAGGCACGGCTTGTAGCTCAAGGCTACACACAGGTTGAAGGAATTGATTTCGATGAAACTTTTGCACCTGTTGCTAGACTTGAGGCTATTCGCATATTACTTGCTTATGCTAACCATCATGATATCACTTTATATCAAATGGATGTGAAAAGTGCATTCCTCAATGGTAAGCTTGAGGAAGAAGTATATGTTGCTCAACCCCCAGGTTTTGAAGATCCAAAGAATCCTGACAAAGTCTTCTGTTGGATTTCGGGTTCCGGCAGACCCTTGAGGTTCGAACACTGGGGTGCGCACGGAGATTTCGCCTCCTACCTACCTGCACCCCTCCGCCATGCTAGGATCTAAACTAAGGAGAGAACAACACAAGAGACACAGGGTTTATACTGGTTCGGGCCACCGTTGTGGTGTAATACCCTACTCCAGTGTGTGGTGTGGTGGATTACCTCTTGGGCTGATGATGATGAACAATACAAGGAAGAACAGCCTCGCGAGGGTCTGTTCTTGGCTGAGGCGATGAACTGCTTGGAGGAGTTCAGCCACCTCTCTCTCTCTCTCGGCTCCGACTGACCGACCGACCCTTCTAACGAGCCTCTTCCTTCCTACCCCTTTTTCGTCCTCCCCTCTATGTGGGTGGCTGGTCCTATTTATAGAGGCCCTGGTCCTCTTCCCAAATATTGAGCGGGAAGGGAGCCAACAATGGCGGGCTAATTTGAAGGGGGACAGCAAGTATCAGCTATCCTGACAAAAGTAGTCTTCGCCTGCGCAAAGCTCTGGTGATGACGCCGTCTTGGGATCCACGGTGACCTCCGTCTCGTAGTCCTCCTGGTCTTGGTCTCGTTGCACCGAAATGGCAACCTTTGCCTGATGCCTCGGTACTCCATGGCTGCGCTTGCCCCCTTTGCACCAAAGAGGAAAGGAGGACGCTGCGCGGGCTGGCACCCACCTGGCGCCCTGAGTTGTCATGGCTTGCGTCATGGGCACCTCGTGAGATACCCCGCCTTGATCCCTCCGCCTCCTCGTGAGCCAGCCTGACGAGGCCGTGCTTGAGGAAGCTTCGCGTTGTCCGCCCCGCGAGGCTTGGCCCCTCGCGAGGGTCTTGGGTTTGTGTTGGTGAAGATGGGCCGTGCTGGGGCCCCCTTTGAGCCACGCCGCAGGCCGCAGGCAGGCATGTCTGGGGACCCCCGTTCCCAGAACACCGACAGTAGCCCCCGGGCCCAAGGCGCGCCCAGACTTGGCCGTGCAGGGAGGCGGAAGGGCAAGAGCGAAGCGCCGCGGGCCCTAACAGCCTGCGGCCTTGGGCGTCGCGTGGCGGTTGACTGGACGTGGGCGCCTCCACTTCCCCATGACGCCTCGGCAACTGCATGGATGGGACAAGTTCCTGCATGCAAAAATGGGTCATGATTACCTGCGATCATGGAGGCCGGCGGTTGGCCTTCGCCGGCTATAAGTAAGGAACGGCGCGCGCCCTTCTAGTTCATCTCCCCTTGCTTCTCTTTATTCCCGATCCTTGCTCCGTCTTGCCGCGATGGCTCCGGTCCGCCGGTTCTTGACGGAAGAGAAGGGAAAGGCTCCCCGAGAGGGGCCAGACCCTCTCCCGCCGAAGAAACGGCTCATCCCCCGTGGCCCGGACGAAGGGGCCCTTCAGGTGGTGCCGAGGCCTTGGGGCGAGCGGGCGCCGCCGGGGTTCCCGCTTCCATTGCACGCCCACGTCGAGGGCCCCGAAGGAGCTAATGCTGACCGCCACGGGCGGCGCCGTCGTCGGCGCCGACGGGTCACGAAGGTGTGGGTCGTCTCCCCTGGGGTCCACACCGAGGGCTCATCCCAAGAGTTTGTGCTCCACGTCACCATTCCTCTTCAGTCTTGGATTCGCCTGCCTCCCTTCTTCGCCTCTATCGTCCCACAGGGGGAGCCCCTGGAGCTCTGGCTACAGCACGTCGGCTGCAGCACCCTCGCGACTGAGGCAGAGGTCGCGGTCGTCGCCTCGGGCGAGGTCTACATGACCCGGGGCTGGAGGGAGATCGCCCGGGTTTGCAGGACAAGGGGAGTCTTCACGATCCACTTGGACTACGACGATGCTTCGGTGATGCTCTTCAAGGTCTTCGATGCGAGCGGGCGCCGGCTGGAGTGCTGCCCCGAGGAAGGTGGCCAGAGCCCTGCTGCGACGAGGACTGGGCACGCCACCCACTCCCTTGGAGGCTCCTCAGGCGGTGGAGGCGTCGGAGGTTCCAGCGACTCCGGCGAGCTCTTCACGACTCCGGAGACGAGCGACGACAGCTACGAGACCCCGCGCCGGCGCCGCTCCTGGAGCAGGGCGGGCTCATCAGGCCACCGTCGACTCTGATCTGGATGGGGTTGGCGTCGGTGCTTGACGGCCCACTGTTGATGATGGCGTCTTTTGCAGGGACGCGCGTGGTTTGTGTCCCTTTAGGATCCGTTCCCTGCGTGGAATCAAAAACGCGTCCCGTAGGGGCTTGTAAGGTGCATGTGATCCTGTCTTGTATATGTAACACTTGTCGTAGAATTGCGTGAGTTGCTCATTTGAAAGTGCAACTTTCCCTAGGTGGTTTTGGTAATTCATAACAACATATAGCTCATTGAGCTAATGCTATTCCAAGATGATTATTTCAGGAAAGCTCAATGATTGGCATGGCATGGATGTGAAAGTGGAACCCTCAAAATGCTAAGGAAAAAGGATTGGCTCAAGCTCAAAAGCTCAAGACTCTTCATTTTACATTTTAGTGATCCAAGATCACATTGAGTCTTTAGGAAAAGCCAATACTATTAAGGAGGGATGAGGTGTTGCTTAATGAGCCTCTTGCTTCATGTGCTTAGTGATATGCTCTCCAAAACCCTCAACTACTTTCCCATATCCACATATGACCTAAACCCTAAGCCAAACTCGGTCCTACCGATTCTTCCTATCCGGCGCCACCGAGTTTCACTTGTCATTAGCCACTGCCAAACCCTAGCAATTCGGTTCTACCGATAGGGATCTCGGTCTCACCGAGATGGGGTTGCAAACTCTCTGTTTCCCTTTCGTAACTTTTCGGTCTACCGAAAGAGCGAATCGGTCCCACCGAGATTGCAATGTAAACTTCAGTGTTTCCCCTTTGTAACTTTTCGGTCTCACCGAGTTCCACTCGGTCTCACCGAAAGAGCAAATCGGTCCCACCGAGTTTGCCTGACCAACTCTCTGGTTAGCTAATTACCAAATTCGGTCTCACCGAGTTTGTGTAATCGGTCTCACCGAGATTACGTTATGCCCAAACCCTAACCATATCGGTCCTACCGAGTTGCATGTCAGTCCCACCGAAAATCTCTAACGGTCACTAGGTTTACATTTTCGGTCCGACCGAGTTTATTGATTCGGTCCCACCGAGATTGGAAAACTGTGTAACGGTTGGATTTTGTGTGGAGGCTATATATACCCCTCCACCTTCTTCATTCGATGGAGAGAGCCATCAGAACACACCTTCCAACTCATATGTTCTGAGAGAGAACCACCTACTCATGTGTTGAGACCAAGATATTCCATTCCACATATGAATCTTGATCTCTAGCCTTCCCCAAGTTGCTTTCCACTCAAATCTTCTTTCCACCAAATCCAAATCCTATGAGAGAGAGTTGAGTGTTGGGGAGACTATCATTTGAAGCACAAGAGCAAGGAGTTCATTACCTACACACCATTTGTTACTTCTTGGAGAGTGGTGTCTCCTAGATTGGCTAGGTGTCACTTGGGAGCCTCCGACAAGATTGTGGAGTTGAACCAAGGAGTTTGTAAGGGCAAGTGGAGATCGCCTACTTCGTGAAGTCTACCGCTAGTGAGGCAAGTCTGTGGGCGATGGCCATGGTGGGATAGACAAGGTTGCTTCTTCGTGGACCCTTTGTGGGTGGTTGCTTCTTCGTGGACCCTTCGTGGGTGGAGCCCTGTGTGGACTCGCGCAACCGTTACCCTTGGGTGGAGCCCTGTGTGGACTCGCGCAACCGTTACCCTTTCGTGGGTTGAAGTCTCCATCAACGTGGATGTAGGATAGCACCACCTATCCGAACCACGGGAAAAACATCCGTGTCTCCAATTGCATTTGATTTCTCCAAACCCTTCCCTTACATTCTTGCAAGTTGCATGCTTTACTTTCCGCTGCCTATATACTCTTTGCATGCTTGCTTGAATTATGTGATGATTGCTTGACTTGTCCTAAAATAGCTAAAATCTGCCAAGAACTAAAATTGGGAAAAGGTTAAGTTTTTATTTGGTCAAGTAGTCTAATCACCCCCCTCTAGACATACTTTCGATCCTACAAGTGGTATCAGAGCCTTGGTCTCCATTTGCTTGATCTCCATAGCTTTTGGTGGTCATACCCTTGGTTTCACAACCTAGGAGAGTATGGCGTCTAGCGAGGGAAATTATCACCGTAGAGGTCCTTACTTTGATGGTACTAATTTTGCTAGTTGGAAGCATAAAATGAAAATGCATATTCTTGGACATAACCCCGCCGTTTGGGCTATTGTGTGTGTTGGTTTGCAAGGTGACTTCTTTGATGGGAGATTACCAAACCGTGAAGCTAACGCGGATGAGTTGAAGATGTTGCAATACAATGCTCAAGCTTGTGATATTCTCTTCAACGGATTGTACCCCGAAGAATTCAACAAAATCAGCCGTCTTGAGAATGCGAAGGAAATTTGGGACACTTTGATTGATATGCACGAAGGTACCGACTCCGTCAAGGAATCCAAGTTGGATGTGCTTCAAAGCCAACTTGACAAGTTCAAGATGAAGGATGGTGAAGGTGTCGCTGAAATGTACTCTAGGCTTGCTCTCATCACAAATGAGATTGCCGGCTTAGGAAGTGAAGAGATGACCGATAGATTCATCATCAAGAAGATCCTAAGAGCCTTGGATGGAAAATATGATACCATGTGCACATTGATCCAAATGATGCCCAATTACAAAGATCTTAAGCCAACAGAGGTGATTGGAAGAATTGTTGCTCATGAGATGTCACTTAAGGATAAAGAGGAACTTCACAACAAATCAAGTGGTGCCTATAAAGCCTCATGTGAAGCCCCTACATCATCAAGTGAGAAACAAGACTTCAATGAAGAATTGAGCTTAATGGTGAAGAACTTCAACAAGTTCTACAAGAGTAGAAGCAAAGATAGAAGCTTCAAGTCAAGGTCCTACAATGACAAAAGATCTTCTAGTCGAGAGCGAAACTGCTACAATTGTGGAAGACCCGGACACTATTCCAATGAGTGTATGGCTCCCTACAAGAGAAGAGAAGATTCTCCAAGAAGAAGAAGCAAAGAATCACCACCAAGAGAGAGAAGGAGTAGAGATGATCATTATGAACGAAGATACTCACGGAGAAGCAAGGATTCGGAAAGGAAGGAAAAATCATCAAGGAGCTACACAAGATGAAGACATCAAGCTCATGTTGGTGAATGGGTATCCGGCTCCGACTCCGACAGCCACTCCGAGAGAAGTTATCACTCCGACTCCGAAGATACTCAAGAAGAAGGTGTTGCCGGTCTAGCACTTGTGTCAACCAACTCCTACGACATATTTGACTCACCAAATGAAGGAATTGGAAGATGCTTCATGGCCAAAGGTCTTAAGGTAGCACACCCCGAGTATGTTGATTTCAATAGTGATGAAGATGACTTGTTAGGGGATGATTTGCTTGTTGACAACTCTAGTGATGAATACTATGATAAAACGTCAATTAATCATGCTAATCAAGATAAAACGAATGACAATGATAAGGAGAAGATTGAGGCTCTAACTAAAGAACTAAACACTCTTAAGTTAGCTCATGAAACTATCTTCGAAGATCATCGAGAACTTTTAAGAGCTCATGAGAAATTACGCTTTGAAAAGCTCAATCTTGAGCAAGAGCATGAGTTCTTAAAAGCAATCAATGATGATCTCCGCAAGAAGAGTTCTTCTTACATTGCCAAGTGGTTACTCTTATCCACTTACATGCCTCAAGTCAAGTCTAGTAACAAGAAAGATTCTTCCTCTAGCAGTAACAATGATCATGCTAAATCTAATATTGTTGCTTCTAGTAGTTCTCTTGATTCCACTAATGATTCTCTTAGCCAAGTTACACTTGAGCAAGAAAATAGTTTATTGAAGGGAATTATAGAGAAAGGAGTGTACAAAAGCCTTGCCGGGAGCAAGCAATTCGAGGAAATTGTGCGCAAGCAAGGAATGCACTGGAAGAATCAAGGTGTTGGTTTTGAACGAAAGTTCAATGCCAATGGTGTTGAGTGGGAAGAAGATCAATACCCCAAGACAAAGTTTGTTCCTCAACAAGAGAAGCATGATACTTCTTTCAAGGGGACACAAGCTCAAGATGATCTTCCACCACAAGACTACAAGCAAAAAGGCAAGGACAAGCTTCAAGAGGAAATTGATGCATTTGAAGAAGCTCCTAAGACCTTAGTCAAGTGGATCCCCAAGACTACTTCAAGTTCCACTTCATCAAGTACGACTACAACTCCAAGGATTCCCATCAAGATGATGTGGATCCAAAAGAAGAAGAACTAGAGAGTTCTTGAGGGTGACTCCGCCAACATACTTCACTCTTATCATTTTGGCAAGAACAAATGCAATCAAATTCCACATCTTGCACTTGTTCAAGGAGTCACAAACCCTCTTGTTGGTAAGACAAGGGACAAGGTAACCTAAAAGTTTTCATGGACATCATCTTGTGTGTGCATCACTCTATGTCTATGGATATCCTTGTTTGTTCCTTGTGGGACTAACCCATGTAGGTATTGAAAGTGCAATTCACTCAAATGGATAGCTCCAAGTGATCTACATCAACATTGAGCATCCACATATTCAACATCTACATGAAGTCATCATCGACAAAACCCAAGGTTAGTTCATCCCTCTTAGGGGGGATATCACATCTAGGGGGAGCTTTACTCTAAGACTTGAGCTAAAGCAATTCTAAAGATGTGAACAAAACAATGCTTTATGTAAAAGTGGTAACCCCACTTGAGCTTAAACGATGAGTATGACCTATGATCAAGTGTTCTCACTTGACTCCTAAGTCAATATACTCATATATAGATGACCTAGTCATCGCAAATTGCTTGATAGATGCTAGAATTGGTTGTGCATGCCTTGTCACATATTTCATTTGCCATCTTATTGTGTGAGCATGCTGGTTGCATATTTTACTCATTCGAGGACATCCACTTGTTGTTTTGATTTTTTGGTTTTATCTTCTTTTGCCAAGTGGATGGACAAGAATGCTTAAGAACCTCCTCTAGCTATCTATGCTTTTCTCGTCTCAAACTCTATTCATGCTGCATCACAAAATTTGATCAAGTCAGATTCGAACCACTCTGTGTGAGGAGCGTTCGGAGTCCCCGATTCGTCATAGACTTAAACTTCCAAAACCTCTTTATGATTCTTGGTCTGACCGATACCCCACTTTTGGTCCTACCGAGATCATTAAGTTGATCTAGGTTTTCGATCTCGGTGCAACCGATTTGAACATTTCGGTCACACCGAGTTTCAGTAACTGCATGCAGTTATGAATCTCGGTGCCACCGAGTTGTTCCACTCGGTCACACCGACAGGGTCGGGCTATATATAGTCACGGGCAAAATTTTGGAAATTTTTCCAAACCCCTTCGCCCGCGCGATAGCCTGCTCTGCCCTCATGGTCTCTGGATCGTCTTCTCGCCGCCAGCCGCCTCCAGTAGCTGGTCTCCGTTGCCGTCAACGGGAATTCTGCCCCGCCGTTGCTGCCGTAGCAAGTCCCCGCCGAACTAGGGTATGGACTTGATCTTTGTGCTATTCTCCAATCTGATTCCTAGCACATTGTGTTCTTCATGATTCTTGCCACGATTGAAACACTCCTATCCAGTCAAAACTCCCGTAGATTAGCTTTGATTCGAAAATTCTAGGTTTAGGTTTCCGCCGAAACCATCTCGGACCCACCGAATTGAAAAACTCGGTCCCACCGATTTGGCTTATGCCATTGCACAAGTGAGACTCGGTCTGACCGAGAATTACTTATCGGCGTGACCGATTTTGGAACTCTGTGAAACCCTAGCAGTCTCGGTGCCACCGAACTGTGACTCGGTCCAACCGAGTTCACTAGTTTAGGTTCCAAATCTGCTTCGGTATCACCGAGTTTGAAAATCGGTAGATCCGAGATGATTTCAGTGGGAAACTAAAACTAAGTTTTTGGATCATTCTTTTGCAAAAATCTCTGCATTTTGTGATGCTCATCCTTTTCTACCTCATCTATAAACTGTTCACAGGGTCAGCAGTCAGTTTGCAGCATGTCTGATCAAAGTGATAGCCAGAATGTGTCAGAACAGCAAGTGGTGATGAGTGAGGGCACTAGTCCCTCCAGTTCTTTTGATGAAGGCAGCAGGAGCACTCCTAGCAACTTGCCAAAGGCTGCCACGAGACAGAGGAAGAATAGGACTTCTGATTCCGAAGATGAAGACTATGTGGCAGAGGAAGAGGCCACTTCCAAGAGAGTTGAGCCAGCTCAAGGCACTAAGCCAGGCCTGGAAATCAAAAGGCCAGCAGGCAGGCAGCCCATGTCAAAGGCAAGAGCCTCAACTGAGAAGCCCACTCCCCAAGAGCCAGTTGCTGCAGAGGGCAAGAAAAGAAAGGAAAGGGTGAAGAAGACTGTGGCTAGAGTGCTTGGCAAAGCTTCCATCATGGAAGAGGAAGAAGAATAAGAGGTAGCTGCACCTGCACCCAAGGCACCCAAGCTGATGGGTGATGCCATAAAGTCAGGGGCTACTGCATCTAAGCCCAAAGCTGCCTCCAAGCCCAAGTCTGCACCCAAGAGGAATACAAGGAGCATTCCTGCAGCTGAGAAGAACAAGGCCCCAGTGCCTGAGACTATTGCTGAAGAAGAGGAAGAGAATGTCCTAAGGAAGCTAAAGCCCAAGATCTCAGACCACAACGATGCTCATCCTGTGGCTGAGGATATGAAGCTCAGGAGAGATTCAGGGCTGAGGAAATGGAGAGAAGCAGACCCGTATGCTTCAAGGAGAAGGACATCAGTTGACTACAGGTTTCACACCAAGGAGCAGCAGGATTTTTATGAGACAGTGCTGCTAGATAAGAAGCCCATTGTCTGTGATATGAGATGGGTTGATTGGACATACATCAAGGACAATGAGGAGCACTATCCTGGATTGCAAGACAGCTTCATAGCTTGTGGAGTAGCTGACTTTGTTGGGCAGAAGCTCACAAAGTGGAATGAGGAGCTTATAATGCAGTTCTACTCCACGGCACATTTTTATCCAGATGGGAGGATCACATGGATGTCTGAGGGTACAAGGTACCAATCCACAGTTGCTGAGTGGGCACAGATCATTAATGCCCCAGAGGAGCAAGATGATGACTTGGATATCTATGCCAAGAAGAAGATGGACCACAACTCAATGTCAAATATGTACAAGGAGATCCCAAATGAAGCACTTGACACTTTCAAGTTTGGCTTAGTACATTACCTTCTGTCAGGGCTCCCGACTATCAATTGGATCTTGAGGCACACCTTATTGCCCAAGTCAGGTGATCACAAGATGATCAGAGGCCATGCTATCAACTTGCTACATGTGTTTGATGTGCCTCAGAAGTTCAAGGTGATGAGCCTCATAGTGGAAACTATCAAGAGGACTGCAGCAGACCAGAAGAGGAGTTGCGGATATGCCCCTCAGATCCAGGAGCTCATCAACTCTAAGATGGGCACAGGCATATACCTATTGGACAAGGAACACCTGCCCATCCGTCCAGATTTTGAGGATAACCAAGTTATCATGACTGAGAACGAGCCATCATCTGCCCAAGCATACGCAAAGAAGGAGAAGGCAAGGAAGGAGAAAGCTGCCAAGATGCCAACTCAAGAGGAGGCATCTGAATACTTCTTGAAGACCAAACAAGAGCAGCTTGGTTACTTGATTGCATCCACACTGAGGATTGAGCAAAGTCTGTCCACCCTCACTCAGAATCAGCAGAGCCTAGAGAGAATCATGGAACAGAAGTTCTATGACTTGGATGTTAAAGTAACGGAAGTTCAGTCTGCAGTGGAGCAGCTCCAGGAGGACATGCAGGAGAGGAGAGGCAGGACTACCACTCATGCCTTTGCCAGAGTGCCACGAGGCCCGAGGTCGTCTGCCGTGCCAGTTGCTAACACAAGAGCCACCACCTCAGCACCAGCCACAGCCTCAATTCCACCAGCTCCAGCATCTACTTCAGCTCCAACTCCAGCGTCTACTTCAGCATCTACCGAAGCCTTCGTCCTTGGAGTGATCCGGACTCCACCACCACCAGAAGATCAAGCCTGAGCGTCGATCTAGCACTATGCATTTTCTAGGAACTTTTTGGTAACTTGTTGCCAAAGGGGGAGAAGATGTATAGATCATAGGCTTCGAGAGAGAGAGTGTTGCTTTTCTCTCTTGCTTTATTTGGTGGTTTTTCAAACTTGTTTGCTTTTGAGTGCTTGTGAGACATTGATGATCATGTGTTTGATCATAAGCTACACTTAATTCTTGATGAATGCTATTACCTTATCTATCTTATGTGATCATTCACTATTCTTGGTGATGAGTGCATGTATTTCATTCTTATCATTTTAAGCGCTCCACCAAGATGTATGTGACATGGAAGAGTAACCCATGACTCTAACTCCTTGTGCATTTGCAGTCCAAAGCAAGTTTTAAATATGCACAAATTTAGGGGGAGCTCTTACTTATCACATACTTCTCAAAGCGACGATATATTTCATGCTTATTATCATTTGTCGAAGCTTTGATCTATATGTTGTCATCAATTACCAAAAAGGGGGAGATTGAAAGTGCAACTTTCCCTAGGTGGTTTTGGTAATTCATAACAACATATAGCTCATTGAGCTAATGCTATTCCAAGATGATTATTTCAGGAAAGCTCAATGATTGGCATGGCATGGATGTGAAAGTGGAACCCTCAAAATGCTAAGGAAAAAGGATTGGCTCAAGCTCAAAAGCTCAAGACTCTTCATTTTACATTTTAGTGATCCAAGATCACATTGAGTCTTTAGGAAAAGCCAATACTATTAAGGAGGGATGAGGTGTTGCTTAATGAGCCTCTTGCTTCATGTGCTTAGTGATATGCTCCAAAACCCTCAACTACTTTCCCATATCCACATATGACCTAAACTCTAAGCCAAACTCGGTCCTACCGATTCTTCCTATCCGGCGCCACCGAGTTTTCACTTGTCATTAGCCACTGCCAAACCATAGCAATTCGGTCCTACCGATAGGGATCTCGGTCTCACAGAGATGGGGTTGCAAACTCTCTGTTTCCCTTTCGTAACTTTTCGCTCTCACCGAAAGAGCGAATCGGTCCCACCGAGATTGCAATGTAAACTTAGTGTTTCCCCTTTGTAACTTTTCGGTCTCACCGAGTTCCACTCGGTCTCACCGAAAGAGCAAATCGGTCCCACCGAGTTTGCCTGACCAACTCTCTGGTTAGCTAATTACCAAATTCGGTCTCACCGAGTTTGTGTAATTGGTCTCACCGAGATTACGTTATGCCCAAACCCTAACCATATCGGTCCTACCGAGTTGCATGTCAGTCCCACCGAAAATCTCTAACGGTCACTAGGTTTACATTTTCGGTCCGACCGGGTTTATTGATTCGGTCCCACCGAGATTGGAAAACTGTGTAATGGTTGGATTTTGTGTGGAGGCTATATATACCCCTCCACCTCCTTCTCATTCGATGAGAGAGCCATCAGAACACACACACCATTCCAACTCATATGTTCTGAGAGAGAACCACCTACTCATGTGTTGAGACCAAGACATTCCATTCCTACCATATGAATCTTGATCTCTAGCCTTCCCAAGTTGCTTTCCACTCAAATCTTCTTTCCACCAAATCCAAATCCTATGAGAGAGAGTTGAGTGTTGGGGAGACTATCATTTGAAGCACAAGAGCAAGGAGTTCATTACCTACACACCATTTGTTACTTCTTGGAGAGTGGTGTCTCCTAGATTGGCTAGGTGTCACTTGGGAGCCTCCGACAAGATTGTGGAGTTGAACCAAGGAGTTTGTAAGGGCAAGGAGATCGCCTACTTCGTGAAGATCTACCGCTAGTGAGGCAAGTCCTGTGTGGGTGATGGCCATGGTGGGATAGACAAGGTTGCTTCTTCGTGGACCCTTTGTGGGTGGTTGCTTCTTCGTGGACCCTTCGTGGGTGGAGCCCTGTGTGGACTCGCGCAACCGTTACCCTTGGGTGGAGCCCTGTGTGGACTCGCGCAACCGTTACCCTTCGTGGGTTGAAGTCTCCATCAACGTGGATGTAGGATAGCACCACCTATCCGAACCACGGGAAAAACATCCGTGTCTCCAATTGCGTTTGATTTCTCCAAACCCTTCCCTTACATTCTTGCAAGTTGCATGCGTTACTTTCTGCTGCCTATATACTCTTTGCATGCTTGCTTGAATTATGTGATGATTGCTTGACTTGTCCTAAAATAGCTAAAATCTGCCAAGAACTAAAATTGGGAAAAGGTTAAGTTTTTATTTGGTCAAGTAGTCTAATCACCCCCCTCTAGACACACTTTCGATCCTACATCATTCCATCTTAGCTCAGTCCTCCCTTTCGAACCTCACGAGGGCTTGGTGCTCTGCACCGACAGGTCCCAGTCCCAAGGCGGCTTCAGCAGTCGCTGGTATGCCAGGTCGCGATGCCATGGTCAAGGCCTGGAGGTGAGCGACCCGGAGTCCGGTAAGAGCCCCTGAGTCGCGATGCTCAGGAGGTCCCCTTTGGCGCCCAAGCAGCCGTCGTTTGGTGAGAAAGGGGAGCAGCATCGCTAACAAGGGATAGCATTAGGTGCGGGGATGGTGCCACGGTAGCTGGCGCTTCCGGGCGATAACTTATCTCGAGGATCAGGGGCCGCTCTTTGGTGTGTGGCCGGGTCCGTGCGTCGGCAGGAGTGGGGTTTCTTGGTGAGGTCCTCGTGTGTCTCCTCCCTCTCGCCTCAGCTCCCCTTTCTGCTCTACGTCCTCGGGTCTCAGCCCTCGAGCGAATCTCAGCCGTCGCTGGTATGCCAGGTCACGATGCTGTGGTCAAGGCCAGAGGGTGAGGGCTGGAGAGCTAGTAGGAGCCCTGAGTCGCGATGCTCAGGCACCCCCCCTTTAACATGCAAGCGGTTCGCGTGGACAAGAGAGAAGGAGGCACAGCAAGAGCCTCGCCTGACGCAGCTCCTTCAGGAGGTCCTGCAGGTCCATCATAGAAAAAGCAAGGGGTTGCTATACAATTGACGGTCAGCCGTTGGTTGCTTCTGAGGGGTGGTGAGGCACTGAAGGCTTGACGAGGTGACGCTATGCGGGGCTGCCGCGGCCAGAGCTCAGCCATCCAGGTTTGTCGGTGTTGCAGGGACGGACCCATGCGCAAGCGTCGTGCCGTTCGGGAGCAGCTCCGTTAGTTGGCGTCAGCTGAGTATGCAACTAGGTAAACACGTTAGCCGCGAAGGAGTGGATTCGTTCAAATAGATGCTGGGAATGCGGAGATCACTGGGTCAGGCCCGAGCGACTTGGGGTGATGCAGCCTGAGGGGCGCCCCCAACAAGGTAAGCTAACAACATGAAATAAAGGGATACACGCCGCAGGGACGGACCCACGCAGCCTGGGAATAATGCAGCCCTGGGGGCGCTCCCAGCTGGAAGTAAAACTCGAAAGATGTCACCTGATGATGTTGAGGACGAAGGGGTGTTGGTGTAGCAGGCTCGGGGGGCTGCGGGAGCCGATCCTCACGAGCCCCCAGGCCCAGGGGCCTCGGGAGGCTCCGGAGGCGCTGGCGGCTCCTCGCGGGCCATCTCCATCTCTGCCAGGGCTGCGGAATGCCTAGCCTCTCGTGCCTCCGTGATGCCCCTCATGAGGCACTGGTACGCGTCAGCCGCGTTCGGCAAGCCGTAAGGCATGCGAACGTAGCTGTGGGGTGGACCTCCGCAGCGCCCCACTCGCGAGGGCCAGAGGCTCTCCAGAGAGGCGACTTGGTTGAGCCCTAGTATGTCGATGTAGACGCGCAGCCCACCATCCTCGCCTGGATGGGGGGCCACTGCTGGTAGGCGGCGGGCGCCTCTCATGACTCTTGACTCTTGTAGCTCCTGAATGGCCTTGCTAACGAACTCCTGTGGGTCTGGATCTCCTTGACTTGCTCCTTCTTGAGGGAAACGTGCTTCAAAACACGCCTCCATGTGGTGCCCAAGCGCCTCCCTCGTGACCCCAGCTAGGTCGGTGGCCCCCCAGGGGAGAGCCCCCGAGCCCTGCCTAAGGAGGGCGCCGGGCGCGCTTTCCTATGCGATGGAGGGAGGCTCCTCCTGGGCAGGCGCGGGCCCAGAGGGGCCTGCCTCCTGAGTGGTCGAGCCGGACGATGTCTTCTTGTTCTTGGGGGTGGTCTCGGGAAGCCTCCTGCTTCCGCGATCCGGGTCTTCCAGTGATGCGGCCTGAAAGGCTCGTTCCAGGGAACACACCGCGTCCTTCTCTTCACAGGGCACCGTGATGACTCCGCCACTTCCTGGAATCTTGAGGACGTTGTAGCCGTGGTGAGTTACGGCCATGAACTTGGCCAGCGCTGGGTATCCAAGGATGGCGTTGTACAGCAGGCGAATGTGAGCGACATCGAAGTCGATGAGCTCGGTGCGGTAGTTGTCTCGTGCCCCGAAGGTGACAGGGAGGCGGACCCGCCCAATCAGGACCGTGGAGCCGTCAGTGATGCCGGAGAAGGGCTTGGTTGGCTGAAGCTGGCTGTAGGGCACTTGGAGGTTGTTGAACGTCTCCACGGACAGGACGTTGAGCCCTGCCCCGCCATCGATGAGGGTCTTGGTGACCACCATGTTGCTGATGATTGGGGAACAAAGCATCGGGAGGACTCCGGCTGTTGCCGCACACTTGAGCTGATCTGCTGAGCTGAACATGATGGCGCACGCTGACCACCTGAGAGGGCGTGTGGCTTCGAGTCTGGGGAGTGCTGCGTTCACTTCGCGGGCGAACTGCTTGAAGATGCGCTGAGAGGCTGGGGCTTGTGCTCCGCCCAAGATGCAGGCGATTCGCGCGCGGCTCCTGGAAGCCCCCAGCCTCCTCGTCCTGATGGCGGTCCTCGTTTCTCCTTGGCTGCGGCGGCAGTGGTGGGAGGCCTGTGTTGCCTAGCAGGTGATCCTCGCGAGGCTGATCCCTCCAGTCTCCCTCGCGAGGCTGATCCCTCCATCCTCTCTCGCGAGGCGGGTCTTGCCAGCGATCCTCGCGAGGTTGGTCGCGCCACCCTTGGCGCGGCCCACGGTCTTCCCAGCATCCTGTGTTTCTTCCTCCTCCTCGACCGTAGCCCCGGTCACTGCGGTCGGGGCAACGGCTGATCCTTCCTTCACGCACGGCTCGGAGTTCTTGGCATTCGTTGGTGTTGTGGGTGTGGAGGTCATGGTACACGCAGTACCGGCTGCCCTTGGGAGGTTCGGGCAGATCTCTGCCCCGCTTGGTGTCTGGTTCTGCCGCGAGCACTGCAGCCCCCTTGTGCTTCACATCCTTGGCCTTGAGCTTTTTCTCTTCTGGGTCTGCGGCAGGCAGCTCGAGGAGGGAGAGACGCCCCTCCTCAGCCCTGGCGCACTTGTTTGCCAAGTTGGACAGCTCCAAGGAAGTGCACCGGTCTTCATGCATCGCCATCTCCTCCTTCATCTTGACGTCGTGCACTCCGTCGGAGAAAGCTGAGATGATGGCCTCCTCAGTCACCTTGGGGATCTTGAGGCGTGCGTTGTTGAAGCGCTGGATGTACTTCTGCAGGGTCTCCCCGGGTTGTTGCTTGATGCGGCGCATGTCGCTCACGGCGGGTGGCCGGTCGCGAGTACCTTGGAAGTTGGCGATGAAGCGGGTGCGCATCTCTTCCCAGGAGGAGATTGTGCCTGGAGCCAGGTTCAGGAGCCAGGTGCGGGCCCCGTCCTTGAGCGCCATGGGAAACCAGTTTGCCATGACCTTCTCGTTCCGTTGGTAGCTTCGATGCCCAGCTCGTAGAGCTGGAGGAACTCCGTAGGGTCGGCCGTGCCGTTGTAGCGAGGAGGCAGGTCTGGTTTGAACTTGCCGGGCCACGCGATGCTGCGTAGTTCGGTGGTGTAGGCGTGGCAGCCTGCTGTGGCCACGGGAGGCCTTAGGTGACGGAGAGCCTGGTCTTGCATGCCCCCACGCGCTAGAGCAGGGGGATGGTCGCGACGTTCTGGAGCAGGGAGCGCCCGGGCAACTTCTGGCGGGCAAGGGACTTCTTGGCAGCTCTGTTCTTGCTGCGCTGGCACCTGACGGAGCGGGTTCCGCCCAGGGGCCATGCGCCTTGGAGCCATGGCGTCTTCTTGAGGAGGAGGCGGCCGGGGCGCCGCCGGAGCCTCTTCGCCCGCGCGGGGCGGGGTGCGGTGCAGCGGAACGGACGACGCGGAAGAGCCCCCTGTAGCGCGGACGAGCTCGGCGACGCGGTCGAGCCATTCTTCGTAGACGTCGTCGACGGGACGGTAGCGCAGGAGCTCGTTTGCCGCGATGAGTGCAGCCCGAGCCTCCATGGGCGCGCGGAGCGCGCGAGACGAAGATCCAGCTAGGGCGAGCGAGGGAGTTGCGGTGCGGCCGTCTTGCCGCACGGACGGATGCTGGGACGATGCTTGCCGCTCGTCCCCCGCCGGGCCGGTGGCGGCGTTGATGGAAGGTGACGGGGAACGGCGTGGATGCCCGCCAACAGGGGCCGTCTGGGCGACGCGGGAAGCGAGTGCGGCCCGATGCTCGGCGCGGGCCCGACGAGCGTCAAACATGGGCGTGACGGTCGGAGGAGAACGGGGTGGTGGAAGACGAATTCCGGCGCACCCCTACCTGGCGCGCCAAATGTCGGATTTCGGGTTCCGGTAGACCCTTGAGGTTCGAACACTCGGGTGCGCGCGGAGATTTGGCCTCCTACCTACCTGCACCCCTCCGCCATGCTAGGATCTAAACTAAGGAGAGAACAACACAAGAGACACGGGGTTTATACTGGTTCGGACCACCGTTGTGGTGTAATACCCTACTCTAGTGTGTGGTGTGGTGGATTGCCTCTTGGGCTGATGATGATGAACAATACAAGGAAGAACAACCTCGTGAGGGTCTGTTCTTGGCTGAGGCGATGAACTGCTGGGAGGAGTTTAGCCACCTCTCTCTCTCTCTCGGCTTCGACTGACCGACCGACCCTTCTAACGAGCCTCTTCCTTCCTACCTCTTTTTCGTCCTCCCCTCTATGTGGGTGGCTGGTCCTATTTATAGAGGCCCTAGTCCTCTTCCCAAATATTGAGCGGGAAGGGAGCCAACAATGGCGGGCTAATTTGAAGGGGGACAACAAGTATCATATATCCTAACAAAAGTAGTCTTCGCCTGCGCAAAGCTCTGGTGATGACGCCGTCTTGGGCTCCACGGTGACCTCCGTCTCGTAGTCCTCCTGGTCTTGGTCTTGTTGCACCGAAATGGCAACCTTTACCTGATGCCTCGGTACTCCGCGGCTGCGCTTGCCCCCTTTGCACCAAAGAGGAAAGGAGGATGCTGCGTGGGCTGGCACCCGCCTGGCGCCCTGAGTTGTCATGGCTTGCGTCATGGGCACCTCATGAGGTACCCCGCCTTGATCCCTCCGCCTCCTCGTGAGCCAGCCTGACGAGGCCGTGCCTGAGGAAGCTTCGCGTCGTCCGCCCCGCGAGGCTTGGCCCCTCGCGAGGGTCTTGGGTTTGTGTTGGTGAAGATGGGCCGTGCTGGGGCCCCCTTTGAGCCACGCCGCAGGCCGCAGGCAGGCAAGTCTGGGGACCCCCGTTCGCAGAACGCCGACATCTTCAGACTCAACAAGGCCCTCTATGGCCTCAAGTAGGCCCCACGGGCTTGGTATGATACCTTGAAGGAACTCCTCATGAAGAAAGGCTTCAAACCCGGTTCACTCGACCCTACTCTTTTCACTAAATCTTATGATGGTGAATTGTTTGTGTGCCAAATATATGTTGATGATATTATCTTTGGCTGTACTGACCAATGTTATAGTGATGAATTTGCCTATATGATGAGTGAAGAATATCAAATGTCTAGGATGGGAGAGTTGAAATTCTTCTTAGGTCTTCAAATTCGTTAACAACGCAATGGCATATTCATATCTCAGGAGAAATACCTCAAGGATATACTGAGGAAATTCGGATGCAAGATTGCAAAGGCGTCAAAATTCCTATGCCCACAAATGGCCATCTGTGCACTGATGAAAATGGTATTGACTTCGATCATAAGGTATACCGCTCCATGATAGGTTCCTTATTGTACTTATGTGCATCTAGGCCAGATATAATGCTTATTGCTTGCATGTGTGCCCAATTTCAAGCTACACCGAAGGAATCACACCATAAGGCTGTGAAGCATATTCTTCGATATCTAGCTCACACACCAACACTTGGATTATGGTACCCCAAGGGCTCGGCTTTTGATCTTGTTGGATATTCTGACTCTGACTATGCTGGTGATCGTGTGGATCGCAAGTCAACATCTGGTACATGTCATTTCCTCGGACGATCTTTGGTCTGTTGGTCCTCAAAGAAACAGAACTGCGTATCACTATCTACTGCTGAAGCTGAGTACATTGCCGCTGGTTCTTGCTGTGCCCAATTGCTATGGATGAAGCAAACTCTCAAGGACTACGGCGTCAACATGAAGAATGTGCCTCTCTTCTGTGACAATGAGAGTGCCATCAAGATTGCTCACAACCCAGTTCAACACTCGAAGACAAAGCACATTTAGATTTGTCATCATTTTCTTCGTGATCATGTGTTCAAGGGCAACATTTCTATTGAGCATGTGAAGATTGAAGAACAGCTAGCCGATATCTTCACAAAGCCCTTGGATGAGAAGAGATTTAGCAAGCTGCAGTGTGAGCTAAATATCCTAGAATCTTCGAATATTCTTTGAAAAGGACACTCATCCTAACACTTATGCAAAATTGATGACTTAGATGTGCAACACATGAAGAAATGTTTTTCTTCAATCAATGAAGAATAACACTCTTAGTGTGAATAAATTAATGAAGAATTTGATTCTCAGAACCCTACGATAATTGTACGCGGTGTCTGAAATCATCATTCTTATATGGTGGGTCACACCACCACCAAAAGTTGAAATTCCTCAAATTATTCATATTCTTCACTGGTTCCGTCGTTTTTCTTCATTGACTATATATAAACATATGAGTTTATGTCCTCTATAACATTCACTTATTGCTATTTCTTCAAGTTGGTTTTCTACTAAGTGAATGTGATCGGACCCTTCCCCCTCTATGCTATACTCAACCCAATCTGTTCACAAATTCTTCATGTGCGTTCTATTTGAAACTCGTTCAAAATCTTCACTGTGTCCTTGTCAGCTGAAGAAATTGCGAACGAAACTTTAAAACCTATCTTATCGAAATTTTCGGCTTTGCCGCTCAAACCGTTCCGCATCCCATGATACACGTATCCACTCACCCACGATCTAACACGATCTCCACCTCTCACTACGTGGGTGACACATGTCATGCGAATGAGAAGGGTCAGGGGCACGTTCATCCAATTTCTTCGGGCGAGCAGTTTTTCACCGTGGCTATAAATACCCCTCCTTCCCTTCATCACTTCTTTTACTCCGCTCGACCTCTCTCTCCAGCTCGAGCTTCTCAAACCCTAGCGCTGCCGCTACTTCATCGCCGCCAGTGAGGGAGAGCTTCACTGCCTGGACCTCGTCGCCGACGTACTCGCGCCGACCGCGGACATCTTCACTCCGCCGCCGCCATAGCCGTCTTCCTCCGCCAAGTTAGGGCGTGGAAGATCTGCACAGACGAACTTCACATCTCCTCACTCCAGTTCGTCGTGTTCTTCGTCCAGGGTAATTAAAAGTTACTTTTACTGCCCTCATTGATTCGAATGATTATCTACAAAATCTTCAAAAGTGTTTTTCTTCATATCTTCACACACTGAACACCTCACAAGTCATCTGTTCTTGATTCGTTTCTCTAAGCATCATTTTTCTTCAAGATTCCTCAATTGTGTGGATCTTCGATCTATACAACTCTGGAACCTAAGACAAAGAACGCTTAGTGAAAATCTTCAAGACTCATCTGGTCAAATTCCTCAAACTTTTTCTTTTTGAAAAACCTTCTGAGAACGCATATGACCTCTCCAAATTCCTTGTAACTATACTCTGTTCACAGGTACACATGTCAGCTGCTGAATCACTAGATTCTCATCAACTTAACTCATTTGCAGCGTTCCTCGAAGAAAAGTTGCATACTTCTTCAGAGAATTCGATTGTTCAAATTCCTCAACTGAAGAAAATGGCTGATGGTAAAAGGCCACAGAAAGGAGGAAAGAGGCCTGAGGTAAATACAGTGTTTGAGATCCCTGATGACATATATGCTGGGTACTGCACACCTACTGAGGAAACCAAGAATGAGCGCAAAGTGCGCAAACAGAGGATAGAGAGGAGATGGGCAAGAGAATGGAGGGAGTACAGATATGTCACTCCTAAGTACATGAAGAAATTCACACTCAATCCTCCATGCCCAAGAGCTCCATTGGCACCTGGCCAAATAGCAGATCCCACCAGCCTCAAGCGCGGTGAGGACTATCCTGATGAATGGGCCAAGCGCCAAACCAAGTTGGCTAAGCAAGCCAGAGAAGCAGTGAGGAAATTCAATGAAGACTCTGCTGCTGCTGCTGCCTCTGCTGAGGCCTCTGCTGTCAAGCCAAAGAAGGCTATGTCTAAGAAGCCTGCACGCAGGCCAAGTTCCTCAGCAATGCCCTCACGGCCAGAATCATCAAAGCCCTCACGGCCAATTCCTCATGCTGCTCATGTTCCTCCCAAGTCCTCAGCTCCTCCGCCAAAGCCTTCAGCTGTTCCGCCTAAATCCTCAGCACCTATGCATCTCGCCTCGTGCCAAAGGACTGCCGGCATCTCCATTGCCTCAGGTGTCTCAGCTAGTTCCTCAGCTGCACCAAGTTCCTCAGCTGGCCCCTCACTGCTGAAGACAAAGGCCACTGCTGGACGAGGTCCTCGCCCAAGTCCTCAAAAGAAGCAAGTCGCTTTCCAAGTGCCGTCTGATGAAGACGAAGCTGATGATGATGAACTTGTAGAAATCATCAGAGATAGGCAAGTCAGGGCCGCTAGAGCCAAGGGATCAGAGGTGCCACTGCTTTTGGATCCCAAGTTGATCCTCGACTACATTGATGATTGGCACAAGGACCCCAACACTCCCTTGCCTGACTTCAAGCTGACTCCTGGCCAGAGTCACATGCTGACCCACTTCATTCAAGAAGAAAAGTGGAAATTTGAGAAGGCCAGGCAGATTAAGAAAGTACAGTACAAGAAAGAGCGCTATCTGAAGAAAAACATTGTCTCTATGACAACTGAAGAACTTGTCACTATTCAGACTGAGATTAAGAAACTCAGTGATGACTTTGACGCATATCGCGCTGATTGGCTTGGACCCAAGGTTCGTTTTGTTAAACTTGCGGATAACTTCACTTCCAATGTTGCAGCCCCAACGCAACAGGAAATTCCTCAGGCTGAAGCATCTGCTCAGCCTACTGAAGAAAATGCCAGCACCGCTGATGACAATCAGGCTGCTGAAGATAATGTGAGTTCTAGGGCTGATGACTGCATTCCAGCCGCTGAAGAAATTGCCAGGGCACCCACTAGTGGTGTGCCTAAAGAAACTGAAGAACTCAGGGCAACTGCATTAGTTGTGCCTGAAGAAAATCAACCAGATTCCTCAGCTGCTCCTGCACCAACTTCAACTCCAATCCTTCCATCTGCATCAGATGTGAAGAAGACCAAGGTTGCAGAGCGTGCTGCAGTGAAGAAAAGGAAAGCATCAACTGCTTCAGATTCTTCAGCTCCGAAGAAAATGAAGCCTATGACAAGTTCATTTGCAAATCCGATCGATGCTGTTCCTATCTCAACTAGGCCATCAAAGGACCTTGTTCCTTTTGATGGAGAATATGTGATCCCCAGCGGATTTGATGAAGAAACTCCTTTTGCTGCTTCGTCTGAACCGTTGGATGAAGAAATTGAAGTGGATGCGATCCCTTCAACACCTATCATCTCCTCGCCTATGCCTCAGTTCACAGCTGAAGAGGCTGGCGTTGAAGAAATGGAAGATGAAGATGTGGACATTGGCTGCTCCACACCCATAATCAGTGATGAATTCTGGGAAGGTCAGCATCCAAATTCTCCAATGTTCACCCCCCTACAACAAATTCCTCAGTCCCCCACACAAACTATTCACATGGGCTCTGAAGAAACTCATCCCACTGCATCTGTCCATGAGGAAATTCCAGCCACTAGCACTGAAGAAACTGCTGCTGCTGAATAACCAACGACACAGAATGCCACTGAGGAGGAACCAGAAATTCCTCAGCCTGAAGAACCTGCGATTGAGATTCCTGAGGTCGTGATGCAACTCACTGACACTCCTCTGCCGAAGCCAAAGGATCCATTCTCACGCAAGCAAAAGTTCAAGGCTGATGATTTCTTCGGTGAGCACGTCTTCTTCGAAGATTACAACCCATATGACTCTGCTCGCATTAGGAAGAGGCGTTTCTGGACTGTCAGTCAAGCCAATTTCTATTCCTCAGTGCTGTTCAACAAGGAGAAGATCTTCTACCATGAGCATATTCCTCACGTGGATATGAAATCTCTGTCGTGCTTCACACCAGTCCTCAGTGTTCTTCACGACGCTGGACTGCTCAACTTTTGCTCTGACATCTGCGATTGGAATGAAGAACTGATTCTTCAATTCTATGCAACGCTGCACATCACCGGAGATGCTGAAGATGTGAATTCATGGGTGCTGGACTGGATGTCTGAAAACACTCACTACGCTACACCAGCCTCTGAATTGCTTCGTGCTCTACCACTCAGTCCTCCCCTTGAAGAAGCTCGCTGCATCTACAGTGAACCTGAGCTCACACATCATTACATGCAGGTGCTGATGAAACCTTTGAAGCCAGGTCAAGCACCAAGAACCAAATTCCTCGTGAAGGAATTGTTGTACGTGCCCAGAACTGTCTATCGTATTCTTACGAGGATAATCAGTCCCATCAAAGGCCACGACTCATCTGATGAGGAAATTGTTGGCATCATGAAGAATCTGGTATTCAACCTCGTTCATGGCATTCCTGTCAATTATCATGATTTCTTCATGAGGACTATGGCAAATGTTGCACTGTCACCCTTTGAGCTGAAGCCTTATGCACCTTGGATTATGAGATTCCTCAGAACATGGTCTTCACTCAACTACAAAGCTGATTTCCAGAATCACCTCAGCTACTTGCCCCCAATTGAAGTCCTCAAGCAGACATATTCCTCAGTTGATGGAAAGGGCAAAGCACCAGCTGTAATAGATGAAGGCATTCATCCATTGGATGGTCAGTTTCGCAAAGCTGCATCTTATTCCACCAATGATGACTCTGCCACACATGACTCTGCCAATGCACCTAAGTCCACTCCTCAAGACGCTGCTCCGTGCGTGATGACTGACCGTGAACTTCTGCTTAGTCTTCACCAGAAGGTGGATCAAAATTACAAATGGGTAAAGCGTCAGTTTGGTTCACTTCTTCACAACATGACTGCCACACACAATGCAGTGAAGAAAAACCACTACTACCTCCATCAAGTCTTCGGTCGCACCTGGGCAATCCTGTCACATCTGTATGGTGAAGAAGATCTGAAGAAAATGGGTCTCAAAGAAAATTTTGACTGGTCTGCACCTCCACCGAAGAAATTCAAGAAGGTCCAGGTTCCTTCTCTGGTGGCCAGCTCATATTCTTCATCGCGCGACACTAATGAACATGAAGATTTGGACGACACTGCGGCAGGCCCTACATCAACAAATGACCCCAACAACGCTGGCGCTCCTTCATCAACATGATTATCTTCAGGGGCGTTAGTCCTCATTTTCGATCCTTTTGGTCATTCGATGACAAAGGGGGAGAAATATGAGTTAGTCTTCAAGCGGGTCTACTATATGGGCGTTTTTTTGCTAAGTTACAACTCTCGTTCTTCTGAAACTTTATTGGATCGAGTTGTAATCTTAAACCCGATGGTGCTCTGATACTTTTGATGCACTATGCTCTGATACTTTGATGCACTATTCTGCATGCTTATTCCTCGTTAATATTATTGCACGCATGCTGAATTTCATCAGGCACCATATTTCATCATGCATTTCAAATTCTTCATATTATATGTTAAATGCGTGTATGAATTACAAGATATAGGGGGAGATCTCGATGATTCAACTCTTCAAGTGTGCATTACTTCAAAGGCAAATTCCTCACTATGCACATCTTCAGGGGGAGTTCTTCTATATCTTGCAATCAAATTCCTCAATATCAGTAGTTGCACTTCATATGTTTATCCCTGTTGAAAACTTAACCTATATTGTCATCAATCACCAAAAAGGGGGAGATTGTAAGTGCATCTAGTGCCCCTTAGTGATTTTGGTGTATTGAAGACTTATAGGTTAAGGGACTAATGTGTTTGTGAGTGTACACAGGTCTATAAGTCTATGAGGAGTTTGATATTTACAAGAAAAGTCGACCCCTAAAAATGAATATCTTCGACTGAAGATTTTGGTATTTCTGAAGACTTTCATGAAGACTTTGAAAGTGAAGAAATTGGTGTGTCCGTGAAGACTTGATATTCATTCAAGGAATATGAAGCTTGAAGACTTTCATTTTCATAGTTTTGTGTTTCTCTTTCTTGAGTCATAGGAAACACCGTACTGTTAAAGGGGGTCGAGGAAATACTAAGGAAAAATTTCCATGTGATGCTCAACTCAAAATCCTACATCTACCAATCCCTTCGAGTGAAGCCATTGGAAATCTCATACAGTTCAGTCAATTTCTTCAGTGATAGAGACGAAGTTCTTCTGGTCTCTGAGGAATTTGTCCCGACTGAGGAGTTAGGAATTCGCCAGTGCGGATTGCCTACACAGTGAGGAACATGATAGCCCTGAGGATTTTGCTACTCAAAATTCCGACCGTTGTTGTGCTATGCGCCAGCTGTCCCAAAATATCTATCCACCTAACGGTCATATCATTGAAGGGCATTTATGTCTTATCATGTCGGGCTGCTCCCTAGGCTATAAATAGCCGCCCCCTACAACCACTAGCTGGTTGGCTGCTCCGAGAGAAATTGACACTTGCCATTTGAGAGCAACCCATCCTCTGAGGACCTTGAGCGAAAATCATCAAGTGAGGAAAAACCAAAAACCCAAAACCCAAACACCTACAAACCCCAAGTGATTGAGCATCACTGAAGAGATGGATCCTGAGTGGATCCGACACTTGTTACCTTTGGAGACTATGCTTCTTCCAGACAGTTAGGCGTCATGGTCTAGAGCATCCAAGAGGAATTGTGGATCACCGAGTGACCAAGTTTCTGAAGGTTTGGAAGTCGCCTGAAGACTTACCACGAGTGATTGGATGAGGTCTGTGTGACCTTAGTTCAAGGAGAATACGGTGAGGACTGGGTGTCCTGAGCTGCGTGTTCAGGACTGGGTGTCCGGGACTATGTGTCCTCGAGTTTAAATACTCAGCCACTCCAACCAGACATACAACTGAGACAACAGTTGGAACTGGTTTACCAAATCTTTGTCTTCACCAAGCTTACTGGTTCTATTTCCTCAACTCTTTCATTTCCTCATAATTGTGTTGTGTGTTTGTTCATATCTGTGTTTGAAGGCTTTGACTGAAGACTTTCTCAAATTTCCTCAGTTCAATTTCTTCAGTCTGTTTGTCTTCATCCTATGTTATCCTGTGATTACGCTTCCTGTACTCTGTGCCTGTCTTCATTTCATCATGATGACTATGCTTGTATTCTGTTATGTTTAACTTTGAGTACTCATTCCGCTGCTAGTAGTTCTTCGCTAAGGAATTTCCTCACCGGCAAATTCCTCAGTGAAGAGTTTCATAAAAATCGCCTATTCACCCCCCTCTAGTCGATATAACGCACTTTCAAACTATCGCTAACGCAAAGTGATAAAGTAAAGCAATTACATGGCGATTGCATTTCATACAATAAAGCGACAACCAAAAGGCTCCTGCCAGTTGCCGATAACTTCTACAAAACATGATCATCTCATGCAAAAACGTATATCACATCACGTCTTGACCATATCACATCACAACATGCCCTGCAAAAACAAGTTAGACATCCTCTACTTTGTTGTTGCAAGTTTTATGTGGCTGCTACGGGCTTCTAGTAAGAACCGTTCTTACCTATGCATCAAAACCACAATGATGTTTCGTCAAGTTTGCTGTTTTAACCTTCAACAAGGACCGGCCATAGTAAAATTTGATTCAACTAAAGTTGAAGAAACAGACACCCGCCAACCACCTTTATGAAAAACAAGTTGCATGTCTGTCGGTGGAACCGGTCTCATGAATGTGGTCATGTAAGGTTGGTCTGGGCCGCTTCATCCAACAATACTGCCGAATCAAAATAAGACATTGGTGGTAATCAGTATGACTATCATCGCCCACAACTCTTTATGTTCTACTCGTACATATCATCTACGCATAGACTTGACTCGGATGCCACCATTGGGAAACGTAGCATGCAATTTCAAAAAAGTTCCTACGCTCACGCAAGATCTATCTAGGAGATGCATAGCAACGAGAGGGGGAGAGGGTGTCCACGTACCCTCATAGATCAAAAGCGGAAGCGTTAGTTTAACGCGGTTGATGTAGTCGAACATCTTCTCGATCCAACCGATCAAGCATCGAACATACGACACCTCCGAGTTCTGCACACGTTCAGCTCGATGACATCCCTCGAACTCTTGATCCAGCAAAGTGTCGAGGGAGAGTTCCGTCAGCACGACAGCGTGGTGACAGTGATGGTGAAGTGATCCGTGCAGGGCTTCGCCTAAGCACTACGTGAATATGACCAGAGGTGTAAACTATGGAGGGGGGGTGCCGCACACGACTTGGAACAATTTATGTGTGTTAGAGGCACCCCACCCCCATATATAAAGGAGGGAGAGGGGAGGAGGCCGGCCCTAGGCGCGCCCCAAGTAGGAGGAGTCCTACTTGGGCTCCTAGTAGGATTCGGCCCCCATTTCCTTTTACCGGAGGGGGAAAGGGGGAAGGAGAGAGAGAGAGAGAGAGAGAGAGAGAGAGAGAGAGAGAGAGAGAAGGAAAGGGGGGGGGGCGCCGCCTCCTCCCCTAGTCCAATTCGGACTCCTCCCTTGTGGGGGGCGCGCCACCCCTATGTGGGCTGGTGTGCCTCCCTCCTATGGCCCATATCTTCCCCCGGGGGGTTCCGGTAACCCCCCGATACTCCGATATGTACCTGATACATTCCGAAACACTTCCGGTGTCCGAATACTATCATCTAATATATCAATCTTTACCTCTCGACCATTTTGAGACTCCTCGTCATGTCCGTGATACCATCCAGGACTGTGAAGAACATTCGGTCACCATATCACATAACTCATATAATACAAATCATCATTGAACGTTAAGCGTGCGGAACCTACGTGTTCGAGAACTATGTAGACATGATCGAGACACCTCTCTAGTCAATAACCAATCGCGGAACCTAAATGATCATATTGGTTCCTACATATTCTACGAAGATCTTTATCGGTCAAACCGTAATGACAACATACGTTATTCCCTTTGTCACCGGTATGTTACTTGCACGAGATTCGATCGTCAGTATCTTCATACCTAGTTCAATCTCGTTACCGACAAGTCACTTTACTCATTCCGCAATACATCATCCCGCAACTAACTCATTAGTCACATTTCTTGCAAGGCTTATCATGATGTGCATTACCAA
Organism: Triticum urartu; assembly: GCF_003073215.2. NCBI lineage: Eukaryota > Viridiplantae > Streptophyta > Magnoliopsida > Poales > Poaceae > Triticum > Triticum urartu. The sequence continues at coordinate 215,570,079 of NC_053025.1, read as the reverse complement.
GAGGGCCCAGAGATACCTCTCTGATACTCGGAGTGACAAATCCTAATCTCGATCTATACCAACCCAACAAACACCTTCGGAGATACCTGTAGAGCATCTTTATAATCACCCAGTTACGGTGTGACGTTTGATAGCACACAAGGTATTCCTCCGGTATTCGGGAGTTGCATAATCTCATAGTCAAAGGAATATGTATAAGTCATGAAGAAAGTGTTGGGGAACGTAGCATAAATTCAAAATTTTCCTACGTGTCACCAAGATCAATCTATGGAGTCATCTAGCAACGAGGGAGGAGTGGATCTACATACCCTTGTAGATCGCGCGCGGAAGCGTTCAAGTGAACGGGGTTGATGGAGTCGTACTCGTCGTGATTCAAATCACCGATGATCCTAGTGCCGAACGGACGGCACCTCCGCGTTCAACACACGTACGGAACGGAGACGTCTCCCATGCCTTGATCCAGCAAGGAGGAGGGAGAGGTTGATGGAGATCCAACAGCACGACGGCATGGTGGAAGTAGCGGGATTCCAACAGGGCTTCGCTAAGCGCTGCGGGAGGAGGTAGATGTGTCACGGGAGGGAGAGGGAGGCGCCAGGCCTTAGATTGGTTTGCTCCTCCTTTTTCCCCACTATATATAGGGACAAGGGAGAGGGGGAGGCGCAGCCCTTGCCCCTTCCTCCAAGGAAGGGTGCGGCCAAGGGTGGGGAGGAGTCCATCCTCCCCAAGGCACCTCGGAGGTGCCTTCCCCTTGTAGGACTCTCCCCTTTTTTTCTCTCTTGGCGCATGGGCCTCTTGGGGCTGGTGCCCTTGGCCCATATAGGCCAAGGCACACCCCCTACAGCCCATGTGGCCCCCCGGGGCAGGTGGCCCCACCCGATGGACCCCCCGGGACCCTTCCGGTGGTCCCGGTACAATACCGATGACCCCGAAACTTATCCCGATGGCCGAAAAGCACTTCCTATATATAATTCTTTACCTCCGGACCATTCCGGAACTCCTCGTGACGTCCGGGATCTCATCCGGGACTCCGAACAACATTCGGGTTACCGCATACTAATATCTCTACAACCCTAGCGTCACCGAACCTTAAGTGTGTAGACCCTACGGGTTCGGGAAGCATGCAGACATGACCGAGACGACTCTCCGGTCAATAACCAACAGCGGGATCTGGATACCCATGATGGCTCCCACATGTTCCACGATGATCTCATCGGATGAACCACGATGTCAAGGACTTAATCAATCCCGTATACAATTCCCTTTGTCTAGCGGTATGTTACTTGCCCGAGATTCGATCGTCGGTATCCAATACCTAGTTCAATCTCGTTACCGGCAAGTCTCTTTACTCGTTCCGTAACACATCATCCCGTGATCAACTCCTTGGTCACATTGCGCATATGATGATGTCCTACCGAGTGGGCCCAGAGATACCTCTCCGCTTACACGGAGTGACAAATCCCAGTCTCGATTCGTGCCAACCCAACAGACACTTTCAGAGATACCTGTAATGCACCTTTATAGTCACCCAGTTACGTTGTGACGTTTGATACACCCAAAGCATTCCTACGGTATCCGGGAGTTGCACAATCTCATGGTCTAAGGAAATGATACTTGACATTAGAAAAGCTTTAGCATACGAACTACACGATCTTTGTGCTAGGCTTAGGATTGGGTCTTGTCCATCACATCATTCTCCTAATGATGTGATCCCGTTATCAACGACATCCAATGTCCATGGTCAGGAAACCGTAACCATCTATTGATCAACGAGCTAGTCAACTAGAGGCTTACTAGGGACATGGTGTTGTCTATGTATCCACACATGTATCTGAGTTTCCTATCAATACAATTATAGCATGGATAATAAACGATTATCATGAACAAGGAATTACCAATTTATTATTGCCTCTAGGGCATATTTCCAACAATCTCCCACTTGCACTAGAGTCAATAATCTAGTTCACATCGCCATGTGATTAACACTCACAGGTCACATCGCCATGTGACTATCACCCAAGAGTTTACTAGAGTCAGTAGTCTAGTTCACATCACTATGTGATTAACACTCAATGAGTTTTAGGTTTGATCATGTTGCTTGTGAGAGAGGTTTTAGTCAACAGGTCCGAACCTTTCAGATCCGTGTGTGCTTTACAAATCTTATGTCATCTCCTAGATGTAGCTACCACGCTCTATTTGGAGTTATTCCAAATAACTGTTCTACTTGGAGCTATTCTAAATTGTTGCTCCATTATATGCATCCGGTATCTCTACTCAGAGCTATCCGGATAGGTATTAAGCTTGCATCGACGTAACCCTTTACGACAAACTCTTTTTACCACCTCCATAACCGAGAAACTTCCTTAGTCCACTAGTTACTAAGGATAACTTTGACCGCTGTCCTGTGATCCATTCATGGATCACTATTGTACCCCTTGACTGACTCATGGCAAGGCACACTTCAGGTGCGGTACACAGCATAGCATACTGTAGAGCCTATGTCTTAAGCATAGGGGACGACCTTCGTCCTTTCTCTCTATTCTGCCGCGGTCGAGCTTTAAGTCTTAACTTCATACCTTACAACTCAGGCAAGAACTCCTTCTTTGACTGATCCATCTTGAACACCTTCAAGATCACGTCAAGGCATGTGCTCATTTGAAAGTACCATTAAGCGTTTTGATCTATCCTTGTAGATCTTGATGCTCAATGTTCAAATAGCTTAATCCAGGTTTTCCATTGAAAAACACTTTCCAAATAACCCTACATGCTTTCTAGAAATTCTACATCATTTCTGATCAACAATATGTCAACATATACTTATCAGAAATTCTATAGTGCTCCCACTCACTTCTTTGGAAATACAAGTTTCTCATAAACTTTATATAAACCCAAAATCTTTGATCATCTCATCAAAGCGTACATTCCAACTCCGAGATGCTTACTCCAGTCCTCAGAAGGATTGCTGGAGCTTTGCATACTTATTAGCATCTTTCAGGATTGACAAAACCTTCCGGTTGTATCACATACAACCTTTCCTCAAAAATCGTCGAGGAAAAAATGTTTTGACATCCTATCTGCAAGATTTCATAAATAATGCAGTGATCGCTAACATAATTCCAACAGACTCTTAGCATCGCTACGAGTGAGAAAGTCTCACCGTAGTCAACTCCTTGAACTTGTCGGGAAACTTCTTAACGACAAGTCGAGCTTTCTTAATGGTGACATTTACCATCATTGTCCGTCTTCCTTTTAAATCCATCTGTACTCAACAGCCTCACGACCATCAAGTAGTTCTTCCAAAGTCTACACTTTGTTTTCATACATGGATCCTCTCTCGGATTTTATGGCCTCGAGCCATAAATCGGAATCCGGGCCCACCATCGCTTCTCCATAGCTCGCAGGTTCATTGTTGTCTAGCAACATGACTTCTAAGACAGGATTACATACCACTCTGAAGTAGTTCGCATCCTTGTCATCCTACGAGGTTTGGTGGTGACTTGATCTGAAGTTTCATGATCACTATCATAAGCTTCCACTTCAATTGGTGTAGGTGCCACAGGAACAACTTCTTGTGCCCTGCCACACACTAGTTGAAGAGACGGTTCAATAACCTCATCAAGTCTCCACTATCCTTCCACTCAATTCTTTCAAGAGAAACTTTTCCTCGAGAAAGGACCCGATTCTAGAAACAATCCCTTATTGCCTTCGGATCTGAGACAGGAGGTATACCCAACTGTTTTGGGTGTCCTATGAAGATGCATTTTATCCGCTTTGGGTTCGAGCTTATCAGCCTGAAACTTTTTCACATAAGCGTCGCAGCCCCAAACTTTTAAGAAATGACAGCTTAGGTTTCTCTAAACCGTAGTTCATATGGTGTCACCTCATCGGAATTACGTGGTGCCCCCTTTTAAAGTGAATGTGGTTGTCTCTAATGCCTAACCCATAAACTATTGTGGTAATTCGATAAGAGACATCATGGTATGCATCATATCCAATAGGGTGCAGTTATGATGTTCGGACACACCATCACACTATGGTGTTCCAGGCTGTATCAGTTGTGAAACAATTTCCACAATGTCTTAATTCTGTGCCAAACTCGTAATTCAGATATTCATCTCTATGATCATATCATAGATATTTTATCCTCTTGTCACGACGATCTTTCAACTTCACCCTGAAATTACTTGAACCTTTCAATAATTCAGACTCGTGATTCATCAAGTAAATATACTCAACATCTACTCAAATCATCTGTGAAGTAAGAACATAATGATATCCACTACATGCCTCAGCACTCATTGGACTGCACACATCAAAAATGTATTACTTCCAACAAGTTGCTTTCTTGTTCCATTTTACTGAAACCGAGGCTTTCAGTCATCTTGCCTATGTGGTATGATTTGCATGTCTCAAGTGATTCAAAATCAAGTGAGTCCAAATGGTCCATTTGCATGGAGTTTCTTCATGCATATACACCAATAGACATGGTTCGCATGTCTCAAACTTTTCAAAAACGAGTGAGCCCAAAGATCCATCAACATGGTGCTTCCTCATGCATTTTATACCGATATGACTTACGTGGCAGTGCCACAAGTAGGTGGTACTATCATTACTATCTTTTGGCATGAACATGTGTATCACTACGATCGAGATTCAATAAACCATTCATTTCAGGTGTAAGACCATTGAAGGTATTATTCAAATAAACAGAGTAACGATTATTCTCCTTAAATGAATAACCGTATTGCGATAGACATAATCCAATCATGTCTATGCTCAACGCAAACACCAATCTCGATGGTAGAGGGAGCGTGCGATGCTTGATCATATCAACATTGGAAACACTTCCAACACATATCGTCAGCTCACCTTTAGCTAGTCCCCGTTTATTCCGTAGCTTTTATTTCGAGCTACTAACACTTAGCAACTGAACCGGTATCTAATACCCTGGTGCTACTAGGAGTACTAGTAAAGTACACATCAACACAATGTATATCCAATATACTTCTATCGACCTTGCCAGCCTTCTAATCTACCAAGTATCTAGGGTAATTCTGCTCCAGTGGCTGTTCCCCTTATTACAGAAGCACTCAGTCTCGGGTTTGGGTTCAACCTCGGGTTTCTTCACTAGAGCGGCAGCTGAATTGCTGTTTCATGAAGTATCCCTTTGTTCCCTTGCCCTTCTTGAAACTAGTGGTTTCACCAACCATCAACAATTGATGCTCCTTCTTGATTTCTACTTTTGTGGTGTCAAACATCACGAACATCTCAAGGATCATCATACATGTCCCCGATATATATAGTTCATCACGAAGCTCTAGCAGCTTGGTGGTAATGACTTCGGAGAAACATCACAATCCTATCTGGAAGATCAACTCCCACTTGATTCAAATGATTGTTGTACTCAGACAATCCGAGCACAAGCTCAACAATTGAGTTTTTCTCCTTAGTTTGCAGGTTAAGAAAATCGTCGGAGGTCTTATACCTCTTGACGTGGGCACGAGCCTGAAATTCCAATTTCAGCCCTCAAAACATCTCATATGTTTCGTGACGTTTCAAAAATGTCTTTGGTGCCTCAACTCTAAACCATTTAACTGAACTATCACGCAGTTATCAAAACGTGTATGTCAGATGTTCGCAACATCCACAGATGACGTTCGAGGTTCAACACACCGAGCGGTGCATTAAGGACATAAGCCTTCTATGAAGCAATGAGGACAATCCTCAGTTTACAGACCTAGTCCGCATAATTGCTACTATCAACTTTCAACTAATTTTTCTCTAGGAACATATCTAAACAGTAGAACTATAGCGTGAGCTACGACATAATTTGCGAATTCCTTTTGACTATGTTCAGGATAATTAAGTTCATCTTATGAACTCCCACTCGGATAGACATCCCTCTAGTCATCTAAGTGATTACATGATTCGAGTCAACTAGGCCGTGTCCGATCATCACGTGAGACGGACTAGCCAACGTCGGTGAACATCTTCATGTTGATCGTATCTTCTATACGACTCATGCTCGACCTTTCGGTCTTCTGTGTTCCGAGGCCATGTCTGTACATGCTAGGCTCGTCAAGTTAACCCTAAGTGTTTTTGCATGTGTAAAACTGTCTTACACCCGTTGTATGTGAACGTAAGGATCTATCACACCCGATCATCACGGCGTGCTTCGAAACGACGAACTGTAGCAACGGTGCACAGTTAGGGGAGAACACTTCTTGAAATTTTAATGAGGGATCATCTTATTTACTACCGTCGTTCTAAGAAAATAAGATGTATAAACATGATAAACATCACATGCAATCAAATAATAGTGACATGATATGGCCAATATCATATAGCTCCTTTGATCTCCATCTTGGGGCTCCATGATCATCTTGTCACCGGCATGACACCATGATCTCCATCATCATGATCTCCATCATCGTGTCTTCTTGAAGTTGTCTTGTCATCGACATGCAAGTCGTGATTCCCTTGACAAGAACATGATCAATCTCATACATCACATATATCATTCATCACATCCTTTTGGCCATATCACATCACATAGCAAACCCTGCAAAAACAAGTTAGACGTCCTCTAATTGTTGTTTGCATGTTTTACGTGGCTGCTATGGGTTTCTAGCAAGAATGTTTCTTACCTACGCAAAACCACAACGTGATATGCCAATTGTTATTTACCCTTCATAAGGACCCTTTTCATCGAATCCGATCTGACTAAAGTGGGAGAGACAGACACCCGCTAGCCACCTTATGCAACTAGTGCATGTTTGTCGGTGGAACCGGTCTCACGTAAGAGTACGTGTATGGTTGGTCCGGGCTGCTTCATCCCACGATGCCGCCGAATCAAGATAAGACTAGTAACGGCAAGCATATTGAACAAAATCAACGCCCACAACTACTTTGTGTTCTACTCGTGCATAGAATCTACGCAATAGACCTAGCTCATGATGCCACTGTAGGGGAACGTAGCATAAATTCAAAATTTTCCTACGTGTCACCAAGATCAATCTATGGAGTCATCTAGCAATGAGGGAGGAGTGGATCTACATACCCTTGTAGATCGCGCGCGGAAGCGTTCAAGTGAACGGGGTTGATGGAGTCATACTCGTCGTGATTCAAATCACCGATGATCCTAGTGCCGAACGGACGGCACCTCCGCGTTCAACACACGTACGGAACGGAGACGTCTCCCATGCCTTGATCCAGCAAGGAGGAGGGAGAGGTTGATGGAGATCCAACAGCACGACGGCGTGGTGGAAGTAGCGGGATTCCAACAGGGCTTCGCTAAGCGCTGCGGGAGGAGGTAGATGTGTCACGGGAGGGAGAGGGAGGCGCCAGGCCTTAGATTGGTTTGCTCCTCCTTTTTCCCCACTATATATAGGGACAAGGGAGAGGGGGAGGCGCAGCCCTTGCCCCTTCCTCCAAGGAAGGGTGCGGCCAAGGGTGGGGAGGAGTCCATCCTCCCCAAGGCACCTCGGAGGTGCCTTCCCCTTTTAGGACTCTCCTCTTTTTCCCATCTCTTGGCGCATGGGCCTCTTGGGGCTGGTGCCCTTGGCCCATATAGGCCAAGGCACACCCCCTACAGCCCATGTGGCCCCCCGGGGCAGGTGGCCCCACCCGGTGGACCCCCGGGACCCTTCCGGTGGTCCCGGTACAATACCGGTGACCCCGAAACTTGTCCCGATGGCCGAAATAGCACTTCCTATATATAATTCTTTACCTCCGGACCATTCCGGAACTCCTCGTGACGTCCGGGATCTCATCCGGGACTCCGAACAACATTCGGGTTACCGCATACTAATATCTCTACAACCCTAGCGTCACCGAACCTTAAGTGTGTAGACCCTACGGGTTCGGGAAGCATGCAGACATGACCGAGACGACTCTCCGGTCAATAACCAACAGCGGGATCTGGATACCTGATTTGTAACGCCCAGATAATCAAGCTACAGTAACCTCTGCTAATGATGCCTCGTCACCACTCTTACTGTTGTAAACCTCGCGTTGATTCAATCCCATTCGAATTCAAATTTCAAAATCAAAGCAAACAATAAAAGTTTTTCAAAATTTAAAACAAAAGTGTTCGGGAGATACCATATTTCACATAGGTCAATATGGTGTAATAAACACAATTTTATAGACTGCCTACAGGCACGGCGACGCCGCTACGCCCGTGGCCAACTCCGGCACCCCGGCCCCCGCGCCCTGCTCCCCTGCGCCCGCATCTCGTGCCGGCCTCGCCCACTACCCCGCGCGGCCTCCCGCGCGCTACTGCGATCACCGCCGCCGCCACCTTTGACCCATGCCCCCGCCCGCACTGCTCCGGCCGGTGGCGCCCCGCCCAAACCTCGCCGGCGCGCTACCACTCCCACCGTGCGGCGGGCCGCGCCTAGACCGTCTCGGGCGCCCAGCACCCATGCCCGTTCGGGCGGTGCCCATGCTCGCACCGCCCTGTGCCCGTTAGGCCCTTGGGGCCACAGACATGTGGGGCCCGCCCCAGAACGTTTAATAAAAAAAAAGGAATTTAAAAAAAATATAATAATAAAAATAATTAATTAATTAATTAAGGAATTAATTAAGTTAATTAATTATAATTAGATTAACCTAATCACTAATTAACCTGAACAGAGAATGACAGGTGGGTCCCACTGGACCCACACGTCAGGTTGACCAGGTCAATGGTCAACGTTGACTGCTGACATCACTCTGATGTCATGCTGACGTCATCATTTACTATTCTGGATAATGTTGGATTAAATAATTAATTAAATTCCAGAAATTAATAAAATCTTTAGAAAATCATATCTTTTAATCCGTAACTCGGATTAAAATATTTTCAACATGAAAGTTGCTCAGAACGACGAGACGAACCCGGACACGCAGCCCGTTTGTCCGCCACGCATCCCTAGCATAGCCAACTCGCAACTTTCCCCCTCCGGCTCCTTTGCCCGAAAACGCGAAACACCGGGGATTCTTTCCCGGATGTTTCCCCCCTTCACCGGTATCACCTACTACCGCGTTAGGGCACCTCTAACGCCGTAACTTGTCATGTCATGCATCACTATGCATATGCTTGCATTATATTTATTGTTTCTTCCCCCTCTTCTCTCTCTAGACACCGAGACCGACGCCGCTGCTACCCCGTACGACTACGGTGTTGACGACCCCTCTCTCCTGCCAGAGCAACCAGGCAAGCCCCCCCTTTGATCACCAGATATCGCCTACTCTTCTCTATACTGCTTGCATTAGAGTAGTGTAGCATGGTACTGCTTCCCGTTAATCCTATCCTGATGCATAGCCTATCCTTGCTACTACTGTTGTTACCTTTACCTGCAATCCTAATGCTTAGTATAGGATGCTAGTTTATCATCAGTGGCCCTACATCCTTGTCCGTCTGCCATGCTATACTATCGGGCCGTGATCACTCGGGAGTTGATCACGGGTATATACTATATACTTTATACATGATACATGTGGTGACTAAAGACGGGTCGGCTTGAGGAGCACCCGCGAGTGGATCTTTGAGGCGGAGCGACAGGGCAGGTTCCGACCACCTAGGAGAGAGGTGGGCCTGGCCCTGGTCGACGTTCGCGGATACTTAACACGCTTAACGAGATCTGGGTATTTGATCTGAGTCTGGCCATTTGGTCTATACGCACTAACCATCTACGCGGGAGTAGTTATGGGTATCCCGGCGTCGTGGTATCAGCCGAAGCCTTCGTGACGTCAGCGACTGAGTGGCGCGCGCCGGATTGGACTGAAATGCCACTAGGCTAGGTCTGCTTTCGACCGCGTACGCAACGTGCAGGTGTGCTAAGGGCGATGGGCCCAGACCCCTGTGCGCATAGGTTTAGACTGGCGTGCTGACCTCTCTGTTGTGCCTAGGTGGGTCTGCGACGTGTTGATCTTTCACGGCCGGGCATGACCTCGAAAAGTGTGTCCGGCCAAATGGGATCGAGCGTGTTGGGGTATGTGGTGCACCCCTGCAGGGAAGTTAATCTATTCGAATAGCCGTGATCTTCAGTAACAGGACGACTTGGAGTTGTACCTTGACCTTATGACAACTAGAACCGGATACTTAATAAAACACACCCTTCCAAGTGCCAGATACAACCGTGATCGCTCTCTCACAGGGCGACGAGGGGAGGATCATCGGTTAGGGTTATGCTATGCGATGTACTTGGAGGACTTCAGTCTACTCTCTTCTACATGCTGCAAGACGGAGGCTGCCAGAAGCGTAGTCTTCGAAGGATTAGTTATCCCCCTCTTATTCTGGCATTTCTGCAGTTCAGTCCACATATGATACCCCTTATCCATTTGATACCCATGCATATGTAGTGTAGCTCCTGCTTGCGAGTACTTTGGATGAGTACTCACGGTTGCTTTCTCCCTCTTTTCCCCCTATCCCTTCTACCTGGTTGTCGCAACCAGATGTTGGAGCCCAGGAGCCAGACGCCACCTTCGACGACGACTCCTACTACACCGGAGGTGCCTACTTCTACGCGATGCCCGCTGATGACGACCAGGAGTAGTTAGGAGGATCCCAGCAGGAGGCCTGCGCCTCTTTCGATCTGTATCCCAGTTTGTGCTAGCCTTCTTAAGGCAAACTTGTTTAACTTATGTCTGTACTCAGATATTGTTGCTTCGCTGACTCGTCTATGATCGAGCTCTTGTATTCGAGCCCTCGAGGCCCCTGGCTTGTAATATGATGCTTGTATGACTTTTTTATTTGTAGAGTTGTGTTGTGATATCTTCCCGTGAGTCCCTGATCTTGATCGTACACGTTTGCATGTATGATTAGTGTACGATTGAATCGGGGGCGTCACAATACCCATGATGGCTCCCACATGTTCCACGATGATCTCATCGGATGAACCACGATGTCAAGGACTTAATCAATCCCGTATACAATTCCCTTTGTCTAGCGGTATGTTACTTGCCCGAGATTCGATCGTCGGTATCCATATACCTAGTTCAATCTCGTTACCGGCAAGTCTCTTTACTCGTTCCGTAACACATCATCCCGTGATCAACTCCTTGGTCACATTGCGCATATGATGATGTCCTACCGAGTGGGCCCAGAGATACCTCTCCGCTTACACGGAGTGACAAATCCCAGTCTCGATTCGTGCCAACCCAACAGACACTTTCAGAGATACCTGTAATTGCACCTTTATAGTCACCCAGTTACGTTGTGACGTTTGATACACCCAAAGCATTCCTACGGTATCCGGGAGTTGCACAATCTCATGGTCTAAGGAAATGATACTTGACATTAGAAAAGCTTTAGCATACGAACTACACGATCTTTGTGCTAGGCTTAGGATTGGGTCTTGTCCATCACATCATTCTCCTAATGATGTGATCCCGTTATCAACGACATCCAATGTCCATGGTCAGGAAACCGTAACCATCTATTGATCAACGAGCTAGTCAACTAGAGGCTTACTAGGGACATGGTGTTGTCTATGTATCCACACATGTATCTGAGTTTCCTATCAATACAATTATAGCATGGATAATAAACGATTATCATGAACAAGGAAATATAATAATAATCAATTTACTATTGCCTCTAGGGCATATTTCCAACAGAAAGCAATAGCAATAAAACTTAATGATCATTATGCTAAGCTAACGGATGGGTCTTGTCCATCACATCATTCTCCTAATGATGTGATCCCGTTCATCAAATGGCAACTCATGTGTATGGTTAGGAAACTTAACCATCTTTGATTAATGAGCTAGTCTAGTAGAGGCTTACTAGGGACACTGTGTTTTGTCTATGTATTCACACATGTATGAAGTTTCCGGTTAATATAATTCTAGCATGAATAATAAACATTTATCATGATATAAGGAAATATAAATAACAACTTTATTATTGCCTCTAGGGCATATTTCCTTCAGATATATGTGGAACAAATTTGTGGATTGTTTAAGCTTGCAGGTTTACCCGGAGATGAAGTTAAGAAGAAGGTTTTCCCTTTATCTTTGAAGGGAAAAGCATTGGCATGGTATAGGCTATGCGATGATATTGGATCTTGGAATTTGAATCGATTGAAATTGGAGTTTCACCAAAAAAATTATCCTATGCATCTAGTTCATCGTGATCGGAATTACATATATAATTTTGGCCTCGTGAAGGAGAAAGTATCGCTCTAGCTTGGGGGAGGCTTAAGTCAATGTTATATTCATGCCCCAATCATGAGCTCTCAAGAGAAATTATTATTCAGAATTTTTATGCTCGGCTTTCTCGTGATGATCAATCCATGCTCGATACTTCTTGTACTAGTTCTTTTATGAAGAAGACTATTGAATACCGGTGGGGTCTTTTGGAAATAATTAAACGTAAATCTAAAGATTGGGAACTCGACGAAGGTAAAGAGTCAGGTATTAAGCTTAAATATGATTGTGTTAAATCTTTTATGAATACCGATACTCTTCAAAAGTTTAGCACTAAATATGGACATGACTCTGAGATAGTAGCCTCCTTTTGTGGATCATTTGCTACTAATGTTGATCTCCCTAAAGAGAATTGGTTTAAATATCACCCACCTATTAAAGAAGAAACTAAAGAACCAGAGCTAGCTAAAGAGGAAACTATACTTTATAATGCTGATCTAGTTGTTCCTACTGCTTACATTGAGAAACCACCTTTCCCTGTTAGGATAAAGGAACATGCTAGAGTTTCAACTGTGGTTAACAAAAGTTATATTAGAACACCCAAACATGATGAACAAATCAAAGTAGAACCTAGTGTTGCTATGGTTAAGGATCTCATGGAAGAAAATGTAGATGGGCATGTTATTTACTTCTGTAATGAAGCTACTAGAATTGTCAAACCCGATAGAACAAATAACCATAGACCCATTGTTGGCATGCCCGTTGTCTCAGTTAAAAAAGGAGATCATTGTTATCATGGTTTATGTGACATAGGTGCTATCATGATTGCTATTCCCTATACCTTATATCAAGAAATTATGAATGACATAGCACCCGCAGAGATAGAAGACATTGATGTTACTATTAAACTTGCTAATAGAGATACTATATCACCAATTGGGATTGTTAGAGATGTTGAAGTCTTGTGTGGGAAAATAAAATACCCTACTGATTTTCTTGTTCTTGGTTCCCCACAAGATGACTTTTGTTCCATTATATTTGGTAGACCTTTCTTGAACATCGTTAATGCTAAAATTGATTGTGAGAAACAAACTGTCGGTATTAGCTTTGGTGATGAATCTCATGAGTTTAATTTTTCCAAGTTTAGTAGAAAGCTTCATGAAAAAGAATTGTCTAGTAAGGATGAAATAATTGGTCTTGCTTCTATTGCTATGCCTCCTACTGATCCTCTATAACAATATTTGCTAGACCATGAAAATGATTTACATATGCATGAAAGAAATGAAATAGACAAGATTTTCTTTGAACAACATCCTCTGCTGAAACACAATTTGCCTATTGAAACTCTAGGAGGTCCTCCTCCACCTAAAGGTGATCCTGTGTTGAATTAAAACAATTGCCGGACACTTTGAAATATGCTTATCTTGATGAGAAGAAGATATATCCTGTATTATTAGTGCTAACCTTTCAGAACATGAAGAAGAAAGATTATTGAAAGTTCTAAGGAAGCACCGAGCTGCTATTGGATATACTCTTGATGATTTAAAGGGCATTAGTCCCACTCTATGTCAGTAGAAGATTAATATGGAACTTGATGTTAAACCTGTTGTTGATCACCAATGTCGGTTAAATCCGAAGATGAAGGAAGTGGTAAGAACAGAAATATTAAAACTTCTGGAAGCAGGTATAATCTATCCTATAGCTGATAGTAGATGGGGAAGTCATGTTCATTGTGTCCCTAAGAAAGGAGGTATCACTATTGTTCCTAATGATAAGAATGAACTTATTCCACAAAGAATTGTTGCAGCCTATAGAATGGTAATTGTCTTTAGAAAATTAAACAAAGAAACTAGAAAAGATCATTACCCTCTGCCTTTTATTGATCAAATGCTAGAGAGATTATCTAAGCACACACATTTTTGCTTCCTTGATGGATACTCCATTTTTTCACAAATACATGTTTCTCAACCTGATCAAGAAAAGACCACTTTCACTTTTTCATTTGGAACTTATGCTTATAGACGTATGCCTTTTAGTTTATGAAATGCACCTGCTACCTTCCAAAGATGTATGACTGCTATATTCTCTGACTTTTGTGAAAAGATTGTTGAGGTTTTCATGGATGACTTCTCCGTTTATGGGAAGTCTTTTGATGATTTTTAAGCAATCTTGATAGAGTTTTGCAGAGATGTGAACAAACAAATCTTGTCTTGAATTGGGAGAAGTGCCACTTTATGGTTAATGAAGGTATTGTCTTGGGTCATAAAATTTCTGAAAGAGGTATTGAAATGGAAAAAGCTAAGGTTGATGCAATTGAGAAAATGCCATGTCCTAAAGATACCAAAGGTATTTGTAGTTTACTAGGTCATGTTGGTTTCTATAGGAGATTTATCTAAGACTTTTCTAAAATCTCTAGGCCTCTTACAAATCTTTTGCAAAAGGATATTCCTTTTGTTTTTGATGATGATTTTTTAGAAGCCTTCGAGACACTCAAGAAAGCCTTAATTTCTACACCTATTATTCAACCACCTGATTAGAACTTGCCTTTTGAAATTATGTGTGATGCTAGTGATTATGCTGTTGGTGCTGTTCTAGGACAAAGAGTTGATAAGAAACTAAATGTTATTAATTATGCTAGTAAAACTCTAGACAGTGCTCAAAGAAATTATGCTACTACTGAAAAAGAATTTCTAGCAGTGGTGTTTGCTTGTGATAAATTTAGATCTTACATTGTTGATTCAGAAGTAATTATTCACACCGATCATGCTGCTATTAAATATCTTATGAAAAAGAAAGATGCTAAACCTAGACTTATTCGATGGGTTCTCTTGCTACAAGAATTTGATTTACATATCACTGGTAGAAAAGGAGCAAAGAACCCCATAGCTGATAACTTGTCTAGGCTTGAAAATGTGCTTGATGACCCACTACCTATTGATGATAGTTTTCCTGATGAGCAGTTAGCTATAATAAATGTTTCTCATAGCACTCCTTGGTATGCTGACTATGCTAATTACATTGTTGCTAAATATTTACCACCTAGCTTTGCATACCAACAAAACAAAAAATCTTCTATGATTTAAGACATTACTTTTGGGATGACCCACATCTTTATAAAGGAGTAGATGGTGTTATTAGACGTTGTGTACCTGAGCATGAATAGGGACAAATCCTATGGAAATGTCACTCCAAAGCCTATGGAGGGCATTGTCGGTGTTAAAACCGACCGATCTTGGGTAGGGGGTCCCGAACTGTGGGTCTAAGGATCGAAGGTAACATGAGACGAAGAGGACACGATGTTTACTCAGGTTCGGGCCCTCTCGATGGAGGTAAAACCCTACTTCCTTATTGATTGTTTTCGATGAGTATAGGGGTTACAAGATTTGATCTACCTCGAGATCGTAACAACTAAACCCTAGATGTCTAGCCTCTGTAAATTTTGATAGCCTCTAAGGACTAACCCCTCTGGTTTATATAGACACCGGAAGGGCCTAGGGTTGTACAGAGTCAGTTTACAGAGGAAGGAAACTATACATCCAAACGCCAATCTTGCCATCCACGCAAAGGAGAGTCCTATCCGGATAGGAGGGAAAGCCTTCCACCTTGTATCTTCACGGCCCATCAGTCCGGCCCATATCACATAGCCTGGACACCCGAGGACCCCTTAATCCAGGACTCGCTCAGTAGCCCCCGAACTTGCCTTCAATGACGACGTAGTATCCGGCTTTTGTCTTCGGCTTTGCAAGGCGGGTTCTTCATTATACTTCGGACCAACGACAGTCTAGCTCTGACCTCAATGCACCACCTTTATGACTCCTTGTGGTCGCTTCGGTTTCCACGCACCGAATGAATACGAACGGTCCGTGATTTTTTGTAAATAAGCCCCTCACCACGCTCGCATGTCATCTATATAAGGAGACTTAGATCCCCAAATGCCATCTCACATCGTGAACAGGGAAAACCATCAAGATTAGCTACGAACAAAGCCTTCCAACATGGCCAGCGCTCCAGGCTCCTCTTCGCGCCCCCATGGCCCTCAAGAGGGTGATTGGCAGAGTTGCTCAGTGCCTCATCTTCAGCTGAGCCGACTCCAGACGCATGGTTATCTTCCCCTCGCGGATCTAGTTCCTGTTCGAGCGGGATTGGCCTCAATCGGCAACGATGCGATGGCTGAGAACTTCCCCAACCCCAATAAGGAGGATAGGGTGTGCTTTGTACCGTTCCTATTGCGGGGCCTAGGATTTCCAATCCACCCCTTTCCCCGGGGCCTATTGGAATTTTACGGCATCCAACTGCACAACCTTACCCTGGGTTTGATCCTTCACATCTCAGGCTTTGTTGCCCTCTGCGAGCTGTTCTTAGGCATCGAGCCCCATTTTGAACTATGGAGGAAGTTCTTTTGCCTTGTTCCCCTCCATCGAGGAGGCTCTATCTTTGAAGTGGGCGGTGCCGAAGTATGGCGTATAGCCGGATCTGGATACCTCATAGGGACTCCCAAAGAAGCATACATGCAGTGGTCTTCGGAGTGGTTCTACATAGATGACGTCCCACTACCGGACCCAGTTCGGCGTGGCCTTCCCGAGTTTTCCAACGCCCCTTTAAAGAAGCATTTCAACTGGCGTCCCCGAAGTCCCCAGGAGGAGGATAGTCCAGAAATAAAAAGGTTGGTTAGCAAGGTCAGGTTACTAGCCCATACCAAGCTCTCGATAGCCGAGGTTATGGCTATTGTAATAAAGAGGTGCGTCCAGCCTCTCCAGTCTAGAGTAACTCCCTTATGGTGTTACAACGGAGAAGATGATACGTCCCGTTACAGACGGAAGGGTCCGGATACCCCTGCCGAACTGGCCACAATCTTGGCAGATCTGTATAAGGGTGAAAAATAAGATTTCCTCCACTTAAACTGCCAAGAAGGCTTTTCCATGTACAACCCCATAGAATGGGTAAGATTTCGATCGCCTGTGTTGCCTTATCGCTGTCACAGATACTAATCCATTGTTGCCCTTTGTTTCCATAAACAGTCATGGAGGAAAATGACCAAGGACGTCCACTGTCCCGCTCCACAGCCAGAGGATCATAACCGCGATGAAGACCCTAGTTTTGTGAGGACCCGTACATATACATAGAGTTCAATGATGGGGTATTTTATCAAGCAAGCCTTGACGGCTCAAAAGTGGCTTTCACCGCTGACTACCCCCGCCTCTATCCCTTATGCATCATAAGTATTTGGAGGGCTCTTAAAAGGAAATCCCTATTTGCATTTTTATCTGTTATACTGATCTGGATTTTAATAGGACCGGCACTCGGCGGACCATACCTCCTCAAGGGCGGCCCCTACGCAAGGTCATCGTTCAAAACGAAAAGGGACCGGGAGTGTTGTAGAAACCTCACAGTCTTCCAAGAGGTATGTTTGTTTAATACATGCCTAGGCATGAGTCTGGATTGTTAAAAGTCTCCTTTTATCCTTGATGTCAGGAGGAGTACGTGGCAGATGGTGGGAAAATGCCCAGTTAGCCGAATGTCCGCCAATCCGGCGCCGGACTCTCCAACTAGGACGAGAGCCAATGCCATGCCAGTTCCGCCTTCTCAAGAGGATTCAGATGACGTATTAGTCACAAATTCTGAAGTGGAGAGCGTGATGAATCACCGTTGAGTAAAAGAGGCTATGCGTGCTCCGGCCTTTTCCGAGCAAGAGTTTACCGCACTCAGCTTGGTGGATGCATATATCCGAACTGCTCGAGACGGACTTGCCAGAGTCACTTGATACGTCTCCAACGTATCTATAATTTTTGATTTCCCCATGCTATTATATTATCTATTTTGGATGTTAATGGGCTTATTTTTACACTTTTATATTATTTTTGGGACTAACCTATTAACCGGAGGCCCAACCCAAATTGCTATTTTTTTGCCTATTTTAGAGTTTCGCCGAAAAGGAATATGAAATGGAGTCCAAACGGAATGAAACCTTCAGGAACATTATTTTTGGAACAAACGTGATCCAGGAGACTTGGAGTGGACGTCAAGAATCAATCAAGGAGGCCATGAGGCAGGGGGCTTGCCCACACCCTGGGCGCGCCCTCCACCCTCATGGGCCCCGCGTTGCTCCACCGACCTACTTCTTCCTCCTATATATATCCATATACCCCGCAAACATCCAGGAGCACCACGAAACCCTATTTCCACCGCCGCAACCTTCTGTACCCAAGAGATCCCATCTTGGGTCCTTTTCTAGAGCTCCGCTGGAGGGGGCATTGATCACGGAGGGCCTCTACATCAACTCCATGGCCCCTCTGATGATGTGTGAGTAGTTTATTTCAGACCTACGGGTCCATAGCTAGTAGCTAGATGGCTTCTTCTCTATCTTTGGATCTCAATACAAAGTCCTCCTCGATTCTCTTGGAGATATATTCGATGTAATCTTCTTTTGCGGTGTGTTTGTCGAGATCTGATGAATTGTGGGTTTATGATCCAGATTATCTATGAACAATATTTGAATCTTCTCTGAATTCTTTTATGTATGATTGGTTTATCTTTGCAAGTCTCTTTGAATTATCAGTTTGGTTTGGCCTACTAGATTGATCTTTCTTGCAATGGGAGAAGTGCTTAGCTTTGGGTTCAATCTTGCGGTGCTCGATCCCAGTAACAAAA
Source organism: Triticum urartu (assembly GCF_003073215.2). Lineage (NCBI taxonomy): Eukaryota > Viridiplantae > Streptophyta > Magnoliopsida > Poales > Poaceae > Triticum > Triticum urartu. The sequence goes on along the minus strand of NC_053025.1, from coordinate 215,551,299 downwards.
AGGGAAACGACACGTATTGTATTGTTGCCATCGAGGATAAAAAGATGGGGTCCATATCATATTGCATGAGTTTATCCCTCTACATCATGTCATCTTGCTTAAGGCGTTACTCTGTTCTTATGAACTTAATACTCTAGATGCATGCTGGATAGCGGTCGATGTGTGGAGTAATAGTAGTAGATGCAGAATCGTTTCGGTCTACTTGTCACGGACGTGATGCCTATATACATGATCATACCTAGATATTCTCATAATTATTCGCTTTTCTATCAATTGCTCGACAGTAATTTGTTCACCCACCGTAATACTTATGCTATCTTGAGAGAAGCCACTAGTGAAACCTATGGCCCCCGAGTCTATTTTCCATCATACAAGTTTCCAATCTATTTTATTTTGCAATCTTTACTTTCAATCTATATCATAAAAATACCAAAAATACTTATCTTATTATTATCATCTCTATCAGATCTCACTCTTGCAAGTGGCCATGAATGGATTGACAACCCCTTTATCATGTTGGTTGCGAGGTTCTTATTTGTTTGTGTAGGTACGAGGTGACTCGCGTGTGGTGTCCTACTGGATTGATACCTTGGTTCTCAAAAATTGAGGGAAATACTTACGCTGCTGTACTGCACCACCCTTTCCTTTTCAAGGGAAAACCAAGGCAGTGCTCAAGAGGTAGCAAGAAGGATTTCTGGCGCCGTTGCCAGGGAGATCTACGCCAAGTCAAGACATACCAATTACCCATCACAAACTCTTATCCCTTGCATTACATTATTTTCCATTTGTCTCTTGTTTTCCTCTCCCCCACTTCACCTTTGTCGTTTTATTCGCCCTTTTTCCGCTCGCCTTCTTCCCGTATGTATCTTTCTTTGTGTTTCCATGTGCCTTCTATTTTCCTGCATCTTTGCTTGCTAAAAATCTATTGATATGGATCCACTTAAAGTGTTCTACTTGGATCATCTTTGATCCTTATGCGCTCGTGCTGAAACCCCAACTAGCCTAGTTGATGGGAAATCTTTAGATGAGCATGCTCATTTCGTGCATCACCGTTTGTCTGAAAAAGGGATACTCTTATGGGATCAAATAAACAGATTGCTATGTTATGCTTGGAATCTTTGTGAAATTTGTGATCTGACTTGTTGCTCTAAGAACCCTAAAAAACACCTCCCTTACCTCCGGGTTATCAGGAGAAGATTCCGGTTCAAAATCCGTCTCAAGGGAAATCTGTTTTCTCGCCAAGCTTTGAAGCTCTAAAATATCCGGTTCAAAAAAGTCATCTCTCGCAAAGTTTGAGTTCTTAAAACAATTAAAGGTTGCCAAAGAGAACTTGTTTCCGTGATGCATGGTTCAAACATGGGTATCCTGCTTTATGGGCTCATCTTACAGATGGTCACTTGGGGGCTTCCTGCTCATTGAGCATAACTGTGAACATCTCTCTTGATCCGGCGCAACGTCGTTCTTACAAATCACTTGGGGGCTTCCTGTTCAAACATAGGTGTATTCACCAAAGAGAACATAGCGTTACTACCCTCTTAATTCGGCTATCAAGCCAATATGATAATTTCATAAGAGCACAACTCTGATTACCTTGGTAATTCGGCTATCAAGCCAATATGATAATTTCATAAGAGCACATCTCTGATTACTTTGGTAATTCGGCTATCAAGCCAATATGATAATTTCATAAGAGCACAGCTCTGATAACCTTGGTAATTCGGCTATCAAGCCAATATGATAATTTCATAAGAGCACAAATCTGATTACCTTGGTAATTCGGCTATCAAGCCAATATGATAATTTCATAAGAGCACAGCTCTGATTACCTTGGTAATTCGGCTATCAAGCCAATATGATAATTTCATAAGAGCACAACTCTAATTACCTTGGTAATTCGACTATCAAGCCAATATGATAATTTCATAAGAGCACAACTCTGATTACCTTGGGATTTCAGCTATCAAACTAGTATTATAACTTCATATGAGTATAGCTCTGACTTACTTGGAGGCTTAATGACCGGGTTACAAAGACCAAAGAGAGTCTGTTGCATAGCACAGCTCAAACATAGGTATATGATGAACCGGCAGCATATGATGATATTAAGTACTTGGAAGTATTGTCTTCTAAATTTTGGGTTATCACCCTAACTGCTTTGGTATGGTAAGCCGACAGTTTAATCACATGTCACAGGTATGATATCTTTGATTATGTCTAATTATGATTGAACCGACCCTACTTGTGCACTATTTTAGTCACCAGTGGTTTTATATGGGTATTATGACCCATCCCGCGGTAAACCGCCAGGGCACTTGTGATTTACTTATGTGCAGGGTAATAATACATCTCATCTGCATAAATCGACGTTATCATAAGCATAAAATCGACGTTAAGTCGCCAGGATATCTCTGCCTTGAGCAATCAAAATCATGATATTGCATGCCTACGGGTCAATACATGCGACGGACTATAATTATTGAGGTATCGCTATGATGTCAATCTCCAGGTATGTTTTTCAATAATGGTATGAATATGCGAGGTTTAATAACCCGCCTGGTATTTGGACTTTAAGTCGCCCATACATTTTGGCTTGAATGGCCTTAATTTTAGTCTTTTCTATAAATGCATAAGACTATATTATGTTTGGGTTGTTACCCGCCCTGGCTTTTGACGTTAAGTCGCCAGGGCACATGTTATTTCAACTCTGTGCAGGATTTGCAGAACTATGACTTAAATAATGATTAAGTTCAAGCTCATCATCAAAATGGATGTTTCAAAAGGGTTATCCATTTTGGATTTTTTTCAAAGGCTATAAGCCGCCGGGTTATAAAAATTCCGGCTTACAATGAATGCGCAGTAAGTCGCCATCGGCCAAGAGCCGCCGAGTATTTAAAACCCCGGATTTACTTGTCAACCGATAAGGTATTCACATCTTTCATAGCCAAAATTGGCTGGATTTTCATGATGATATTGAATAAGTGAGGTTTTCATACCGGTTTATATTATTCAAATCTTGAATAGCCAACATGGCTAGATTTTATTATGGTTATCAATAACCAATATTATGATTTAGGTTTTCAAAGTCGCTTCAGCGCAATGGCTATTATTTTATCAATGGATATGATTTATTCTACAATGGAAGGAATAGTCCCGAGTCGCTGCAGGCTTACGACCCGGCACTTAGGGGCTGCATTATTCAAGTTGAGATTACATCAAATATGCAAGTCCCATGTCACTGCCAGCATGCACCATGTCACTTGGGGGCTAATGCAAAGTCATTTTTTGCTCAACATATTGAAGACCCGACTCATCACATCGTAATGAGCCGGCCCTTGGGGGCTACCAATTGCTCCTGTCAAAAATTCAAGTCCCTGCTCATTATTGCATAATGACCCGGCCCTTGGGGGCTACACTGGTTGAAGTCTTTGTGGGCATAAGACAATTACGAGTCCCAGGTTGCTGCAAGCATGACAACCCGACACTTGGGGGCTACATATATGGAATATGTAGTTTTTACTAGGGATTGAGATGAACAACATGGATTTCTTCAAAGTGGTAGTATTTATATTGAAGCAAGTCTTAAGTCATCACTTTGCTCTGCTCAAGACTTGGGGGCTACAGGTAATATGGATATAAGGGAGAAATATCTTCAAATTCTCAGTTTTGAGCAGACCAGATTGACCTGGTGTTTGCAACAATTATGACCCAGCGTCACCAATAATTAGGACCCAGCATCGGCAACAATTATGACTCGGCATTATCTATTTATAACCCAACAATTTTGGTAATCATAAATTGGCAAGATTTACATCTTCAAGCCGGCTGAAAATCAGATGAGTATTTCAAGACCAATATTTTTTAAGCATTGGGAGCTTAATCAAGTGAATTATTCTTCACAATATTTCGGTGAGAAACCAATGTCAGCAAATTGATTATGAAGCTGGTCTATTGACCCGGACTTTCTAGAAGGAGGAAATAACAAGGACTTAAGGGTGATCAGGTACCGGCTTACAAGAACTGTTAACCCGGAGCACAACCTGTCAAATTTGTTTTTGTTTTGTTTTGCAGGATAAGTTTACCATGGATAAATCCAAGCTAAACTGGGGGCTAATGTTGGGGATATACCCCGCGGTATGACCCGGCCGGATATATGACCCAGCCAGACTTGGCGGCTCACTGATGACCTGCCCCGATCTCTCCATTCACTGATGACCAGTCAGAGCCAGGTGACTCATTGGTGACCCAACAGGTGGGTTAGAGGACCGACAAGACCCATAGGTCGACAAGGCTCAAGGCCCAGAAGGCCAGGTTACGTTATGGTAGGCCGTCTTAAGATGAAAGGCATAAGGAATATTCTCCTACAAAGGAAGCAAGACTAGGACTCCACTTGTAATAGAATAATCCTAATCCTACTAGGACTAGTCATGTAACCCGCCCCTCCAACTTATATAAGGAGGGCCATGGCACCCCAAGAGGGAGAAGTTTGACAAGTTAGGTTTAGACAGACAAGTCAATAGCTCTCGAGATAGAGCACCTGAGGGAGTCCTGGATTAGGGGGTCTCCGGACAGCCGGACTATATCCTTTAGCCGGACTGCTGGACTATGAAGATACGATATTGAAGACTTCGTCCCGTGTCCGGATGGGACTCTACTTGGCGTGGAAGGCAAGCTAGGCAATACGGATATGCATATCTCCTCCTTTGTAACCGACCTTGTGTAACCCTAGCCTCCTCCGGTGTCTATATAAACCGGAGGGTTTTAGTCCGTAGGACAACATACAATCATACCATAGGCTAGCTTCTAGGGTTTAGCCTCTCTGATCTCGTGGTAGATTAACTCTTGTACTACTCATATTATCAAGAATAATCAAGCAGGACGTAGGGTTTTACCTCCATCAAGAGGGCCTGAACCTGGGTAAAACATCGTGTCCCCTGCCTCCTGTTACCATCCGCCTTAGACGCACAGTTCGGGACCCCCTACCCGAGATCCGCCAGTTTTGACACCGACATTGGTGCTTTCATTGAGAGTTCCTCTGTGTTGTCATCATTAGGCTTGATGGCTCCTTCGATCATCGATAGCGATGCAGTCCAGGGTGAGACTTTTCTCCCCAGACAGATCTTTGTATTCGGCGGCTCCGCACTGCGGGCCAACTCGCTTGGCCATCTAGAGCATTTCGAGAGCTACGCCCCTGGCTATCGGGTCAGATTTGGAAACTTGAACTACGCAGCCGACATCCACGGGGACTTGATCTTCGACGGATTCGAGCCCTTGCCAAGTGCGCCGCACGGTCACAATGAGCACGACTTAGCTCTACCATCGGACAATGTTCGGGAGATCGCACCGGCAACCGCTCCGACCCTCAAATCGGAGCCAATTGCGCCATCCAGTGATGGGTGGATAGACCCGGCTGCGGAGGCTGCACTCTCATCGGCGATCGAGCCGAGTATCGACCTTATCCTTCACGAGAGCCATGACGCCAAACTGCCGGATTCTTCCCCGGCCACGGACTCCGAACCACCTGCGCCCGTGCCTATCAAATCCGACTGGGTGCCGATCATGGGGTCCACCTCCGCGGATATCTTTCAGCACTCGCCCTTCGGCGACATACTGAACTCATTAAGGTCTCTCTCCCTGTCAAGAGAGTCCTGGCCAAACTATGTTCGGCAAGATTGGGATGCGGATGACAAAGAAATTCGCCGCCCACCCACCACCCACTTAGTAGCCACTGTCGACGATTTGACTGACATGCTCAACTTCGACTCCGAAGACATCGACGGTATGGTCAATGATGCAGGAGACGAACAGGAACCACTGCCCACAGGGCACTGGACGCCCACTTCATCATATGATGTATACATGGTGGACACACCCAAAGAAAACGACGACGAGGAATGGAAGGACGTAGTGAAGGGTTGTTCCCTTGAGAAGCAGTCAAAGCGGCGACATAAGCGCCGCTCCAAATCCCGCCTCAGCAGAAACAGCGATCATATAGACCCAGCGATAGAGCAGGATGAACCATCGCCCGACCACGGCAACACGGAGAATCAAACCGAACAACCCGACTCCGTCGAAGATAACAGTCTGGACGACATCACACCAGACAGGCACCCGGAGCAACAGAATACCCATCAAAGGCTTGTTGCCACTGCGAGAAGTCTGAAAAAGCAGAAGCAAAGGCTCAGGGCTGCACAAGACACACTCAGAATCAGATGGAGTGAAGTACTCAACACTGCAGCGAAGTATGGAGGTAATCGCCACACCAAGAGCTACCCGAAGCGAAAGTTGCTACCTGAATTCGATGAGGAGGCCTTAGATTCCCCGCAATCAAAAAGCAAAATGGCCATCCGTTTGGATAGACGACCTCGTGACCAACATAGAGCAACAAACGACGCCGCACATAAGCCAGTACGCGATCCGCGTGAGGGCTCGCATCAAAAGGACGGTGCAGCCAGATCCATCTATGGGCCATGGAAGCGCGCTCTAGCATGAAATGCAACACAACAAACATCCCAACACCACGGTACACCCAAATATAGGGGTCCCGCACACCCCCTATGTTTCACCGATGAGGTGCCGGATCACGAATTTCCAGAGGGATTCAAACCCGTAAACATAGAGGCGTACGATGGAACGACAGACCCTGGGGTCTAGATTGAGGACTACATCCTCCATATCCATATGGCTCGAGGAGACAATCTCCACGCCATCAAGTACTTACCCCTCAAGCTCAAAGGGCCAGATCGACACTGGCTTAAAAGCCTCCCCGAAAACTCCATTGGAAGCTGCGAAGAGCTCGAAGATGCTTTTCGGGCAAATTTTCAAGGGACCTATGTCCGACCACCGGATGCAGACGATTTGAGTCATATAACTCAACAGCCCGTAGAGTCAGCCCGAAAGCTTTGGAACAGGTTCCTCGCTAAAAAGAACCAAATAGTTGACTGCCCGGACGCCGAAGCCTTAGCAGCTTTTAAGCACAACGTTCGAGACGAATGGCTTGCCAGACACCTCGACCAAGAAAAGCCGAGAACAATGGCAGCATTAACAAGCCTCATGACCCGCTTTTGCGCAGGCAAGGATAGCTGGTTAGCCCGATGCAGCACCAGCGACCCAAGTACATCTGAAGTCAGGGACGAAAACGGGAAACCACGACGCAGCAAAAACAAGCGCCGGAATAAAGAAGACAGCCCAAAGAGCACGACGGTAAACACCGGATTTAGAAGCTCTCGACCAGGTCAACAAAAGCTGCCCTCCAAAGGCAACAGAGACGAACTGTCCAGCCTAAACAAGATTCTGGATAAAATATGTCAGATCCACAGCACCCCCGATAAGCCTACAAATCATACCCATAGAGAATGTTGGGTTTTCAAGCAGTCCGGCAAGCTCAACGCCGAACATAAGGGGCAGGATACACCAAGCGAAGACGAGGACGAGCTTGGCTAGCAAAGCACGGGGGAACAAAAGAAATTCCCACCAGAAGTCAAAACAGTAAACGTGTTACACGTAACAAAGGGGAGAAACAAAGCGGCACTCCTAGTGACACATGCCCCAGGGCCTATCACCGCGGAGTTCTGCCACTGGTCGTCCCAACCGATCACCTTTAACCATCAGGATTACTCGGCAAGTATCCGGCGTGCAGGATGGGCTGCCTTGGTATTAGACCCAATAATTGACGGATACCACTTCACATGAGTCCTGATGGACGGCAACAATAGTTTAAACCTGATATATCAGGACACAGTCCGCAAAATGGGGATAGACCCAACAAAAATCAGCCGCAACAATACTACCTTTAAAGGAGTAATGCCAGGCCCATAGGCCCATTGCACAGGCTCCCTGCCACTAGAGGTTATATTCGGCTTTCCCGATAACTTCCGTAGCGAAAATTTAACGTTCCACATCGCTCCGTTCCAAAGTGGTTATCAAGCACTACTCGGACGTGAAGCTTTCGCTCGCTTTAACGCAATACCGCATTACGCTTCTCTCATGCTTAAGATGCCCGGTCCACATGGCATCATTACAGTAAATGGAAGTATTGAGCACTCCTTGCGCGCGGAAGACCGTGCGGCTGCCTTGGCAGCCGCACACTAAACGGCCTGACCAACTAAAGCATCTGACAGGTCGTTAAGACGATAGACGCGGTTGGACGAGTCCAGCGCAGCTATATGTAATTGATACATGTTTGATGGCTATACCCCTATTACAATACAAGGGGCTCAACGCGCGCAAACAAGTGGCAATCAGGCTCAACTTTACTCATTTTGAACTATACATGGTTTATTTAATATAACCTACCTTTTGCATGACAACTTTTCAATTAAGTTCCTTTCTTTTTCAGATGACCATCGTGCTACACCCGTCCAGAATACGGCACAACGGAGATACAGGCGCAGACGTGCAGCAGGGACCCGTTCCAAGGATTCTTTTTAGATTAAGACCCTGCGTAAACCTTTTTTACTGTCTCTTGTTGATACACATCCCTTGGATTCTCAGTACAATTGAGAAGGATGCTGAAGTATTGGCATGTGGCCACGTCAGAATATTGCACGTACCTGGACACCAGGGGCTTATTACAAAGGGCACTGTTTAGGCCCGGTTTACATCATAAAGACCGAATACCTTAGGGAGTGTTCGGCGTCGCGAGTTTGGCCTTATATGCATCAGCTCCGAATCATGTCTTTGGTCAAATGTTGGGTTTGTCCGGCTCCTGTGTTTTGCTACCTTACGTTCCGCTCTATCGGCTAAGGCGGCACCAGGAGAACTACTGCGATTGTGCCCTGGTTCATCCGGACGAGCACCTCAGTAGAGAAAGCCGAAAACTGACTGTCATGATATAGCGTGAGACTGGTCAACCACTCGATGACCTAGTGGAATCTTCGGGGTTCCTCCGCCTTAACGAAGGGCCGTTTCCCGGTCAGGCATGTACGCGCCCCAAATCCGGATGAGCGCGGAGCCACCAGGGGCTATATAGTAGCCCCACTGTCAAACTCCTCTGGCTAAGTGAAAGTGTTAAAGCATTATAGTCCGATTGCCTAGTTCGCTGCGCTATCACCTCCTTAATGGACCAAGACATTGGATCAAGTGTGAACATGCGTCTTCTGCGAACACCCCCGCATTATATGCGTGGGGGCTGAAGCCGACGACTGCCATCTTTCAGGTTATATACATACATACATAAACGGCCGCACATGAGGCATCATAGTACTTTCGGGCAAAAGTATAAATATAGCCTTGATAAACTCAATGAAACATTGTTTTTACAATGGGAATACATGCCACTCAAACATAATATTCTTCGAGCACTGAGCCTCTATCGAACGAGCGCCTTCAAGAACTTCTTCAAAGTAGTGCTCGGCAGCCACTTGGCCTATGGCCGAACCCAGCGCCGCAACAGTGGTGGCCTCCATCTCCGCCCAGTATGTTTTGACACGGGCAAGGGCCATCCGCGTACCTTCTATGCACGCTGATCTCTTTACAGCATCGATGCGTGGCACAACTTCAAGGAATTGTTGCACTAAGCTAAAGTAGCTACTCGGCCTTGGCCCTGCCGGCCACAGGTGATCCACAACGGACCTCATGGCAAGTTCGGACAACCTATGGACCTCGGCCCAACCGGTCAATCGCTCATTCAGCAGCAGCGGACGGACTGGAGCACGAAACTGTGACCAGAACAGATTTTCCACTTCAGAACCTTTCTGATCCTTGAAGTAGTCGGCTGCATTAGTAGCACTTGCAGCCAAATCCATGTACGCGTCCGCAGAACTCCATAGCCAGTCCAGAGGAGCATACTTCAGATCTCCGAACTTAGTCCACAACAAGAAGGGCTTCCCAGACACGATATCTGTAGCTTGATTCAGCTCCTCCTTCGTCGCTCTAATTTTGGAACGGGCTTCCTTGGCAGCCACCCGGGCCTTCTCCAGGTCCGTCGCCTTCGTCCGATTTTCCTCTTCAAGAAGCCGGTAACGGTCAGCAACATCTTTTAACTCCACGACCATCTTGGCAATTTTTTCTTTACTCTCGCAATGTGCGGCCTGCTCGGCCCTTAACTCTTCGGCCGCCTGTAAAGCGTCCGCATTGCTACTCCTTGCTTGCTCCTTGGCTCGGGCAAGCTCCGCCTGAAGGGTCTCCACGGTGGCCGCTCCATCTACAGTCACAACATATTAAAGATACTGGCATCATGCTGCTCTTATTATGTGACGATCACCAGAAAAATCACTCACCCTGTGCCTTGTCAAGCCGCTTGTTGACAAGCATGATGTCGGCATCTGCCGCATCCAGTTGCCGCTTCAGTTTGGCAAACCCATCAGTCCGGCTAGCCACCGGAGCTTCAACCACTTGCACATAAAGGCAGTATGGTTATTACCTGGGACTATGATCCTCTGTTTGCCGCCGTTCTCGACGACAACCAGAATCTCAGGGGCTACTATCTGCATGGGCATACCTAACATATGCGGTACTATTAAAGGTATACATTATTTTACGTACCTCAAAGCTTTTCAGCAGACTCATAAAAGCTTCGTGCAAACCGCTTTCGGTGAATGAAATCCTTTCAGTTACCGTACCCATTAGCGTACGATGCACTTCCGAGACGATAGCTTTCCCCAGAAGATCCTTCAGCGCGTCCGACCGCACACAGTACGGACCCTTGCTGTCGCTCTCCTCAGGAGCCGGAGATACCCTTCGCGACGACACTTCAAGGTCGCCCGCTTCTTGAGCTGCGGAGTCCGGGGGAGGCGTTTCGCTCTCCATCATCTCCGGAAGAAGATCCCCCGAAGATGAACTCTGTCGAAAAGGGCTGCGATCCAGACTACAATTTACAAGCATCGGTTATTGTCTTCGAAAGTAAGGTAGGATATCTTCACTATTAAGTACCTTTTGATTACTTACAGCTCGGTAGAGGGCTGATCCCCGCGCGGACATTGTGCGGCAAGAATACCCTCCGAGGCAGGACCCTCTGGTGGAGATTTCTTCTCCCGTTTGGAAACCTTAGTTTCCGGATCTTTAGAGGTAGTCCTCTTCCTTCCCCGGGGAGAGAGAATGTCAGATTCTTCCCCTTGGTTATCCTCCCTCGCGGCGGTGCTCATTCCCTCGATTGGAATAGGTAGCGATGAAGGCCCGCTTTCGCCCTCTTTATTCCCCCCTTCATCTTCCTTTGAGGGAACTAGACAAGGTGCTGGCTCGAGCATCTTTTCCAGCACCGGATTGTCCAAGCCTTCGGGAAGGGGGGCCGAACACCGGATCATCTTCGCCTTTGTTATCTAGTCCTGGTCAAAGAGCGATTCTTCAGAATGATGTCATGATAAATAAAAGGACAATGTGTTCGGCCATGGGATTACTTACTTGGGCAGCGGGGCGGTTGCAGCTCAGGCCCACGTCAAGATGGCAACGGGGATGAAACCAATCGGGTTTTGCCTTCCCAAACCCATCCCCATGAGAACATCCTAAACCCGTCCCCGTCCCCGTCACCGTGCGCGGGGCTACTTTTTTGCCCGTCCCCTAAACCCATCGGGTTTTCTAAACCCACGGGGAACCCGTGGGGAAATCGACATATATAAGGAAACATAGAACCAACAAAGAATAATATTTCGACAACAAAATGATACCACATTTCAGCAACATAGATAATCAGATTTCAGCAACAAACAGGAGCATATTTCAGCCATACATGGTTAAACAAGATGTCCAATTACACAAGTTCTAATATATAATTCTTGGTTCACAAATCAAAAGCACAAATGAGACGAAATAGTCCAATACATAAGTTTTGAAATAGAATTCATAGTTCACAAATCACTTTAAAGTAGGAATCATCATATCATCTTTCACATCTCCAAGCCTCCAAAAGACTATCTTCAAAGCTTCCAAAGCCAAATGAAAGTGCCAAGTCCTAGAGAAGATCAAAATACGCTGAAGCTTGGTGAAAAAAATGTATTTTGCCGGGTTTGCCGTTTTCGGGTTCGGGGACTACCGAAACGGGTGCAAACCCATGAAACATGTCGGGTTGTATAATGTGCCCAACAACAGCCCCGCAGGGATGAAAAGACGCCCATCCCCATCCCCTAATAGGGTAAAAACCCGCGGGGACGCGGGTTTTGGGGCCCCATTGCCATCTTGAGGCCTACGTCCTCGGTAGTGTCCGGACACTCTATTTGGGGTCCGAAGAATGATTTGTACATCTCCTCGTGCGTCATGCCAAGGAAATTCTAAATAGTGCATGGTCCTTCCGGGTTGAATTCCCACATGCAAAGGGGCCGGCGTTTGCAAGGCTGGACTCGACGAACCAGCATAACTTGCATTACCATAACCAGATTGTAATCTCCCTCGAAGAGATCTCGGATACGGCTCTGCAGTATTGGCACGCCCTTGGCTGGACCCTAGCTCAGCCCCCTGCTGATCCATGACATCAGTTGTGGTGGAGGGCCCGAGCGAAAGGTGGGGGCAGCTACCCACTTGGCACTTCGGGGAGCTGTGATGTAAAACCACTCCCGTTGCCACAATCCGGACACCTCTAGAAAGGAACCCTTTGGCCATGGAGCATCAGCAATTTTGCTTATTAGAGCACCTTCGCACGCTGCATACTGCCCCTCGACCATCTTCGGCTTCACATCGAAGGTCTTGAGCCACAGGCCAAAGTGAGGGGTAATGCGGAGGAAGGCCTCACAAACGACAATAAATGACGAGATGTGAAGAAGGGAATCTGGGGCCAGATCATGAAAATCCAGCCCGTAATAGAACATAAGACCCCTAACAAAGGGATCCAGAGTGAGGCCTAGTCCTCGGAGGAAGTGGGAGACGAACACAGCGCTCTCATCGGGTTCGGGAGTAGGGACGACCTGCCCTCGGGCGGGCAGCCTATGCGAAATTTCAGCAGTCAGATATCTGGCCTCCCTCAACTTCTTCATGTCCTCCTCTGTGATGGAGGAAGGAATCCACCGGTCTTGAAGGCTGGATCTGGACATGATTGAAGGTCCGAAGCGCCTGACCTGGGCTTTGGGTGTTAGAACTCGAGGCGGGGGAAGGATTCGATTGAGCGCGGGAGGGAAAAAAGAAAAAGCCCTGTCCCTTTATAAAGGGGATGAATATCAGGCGTCCTCCTCGTGGCCGTTCGAGACTTACCTAAGATCTAGGAGTCATACCAACAGGCACGGTTGGGTTACCCATGTTTGTATTAATGAGAATCCCGTGATAAGGGGAACACGATCTCTGCCTTGACAAGACGTGTCAAGAAACCGCCTCGCATTATGTGCGGGGCTGGTTAAAGAAAAACGGTTCAAATAATTACCGGGCCATGGCATGATGTCATGCTGCCAAAACGTGTCAACAGATTAGATTTGTGGAAATATTATTCTCTCTACGGTGGTATGTGGAACTTATTTTGCAGGGTCAGACACTATCCTTGTATTCAAACTCTTCTGTGGTGTATTCGGAGGAGGAACCCGCCTTGCAATGCCGAAGACAACACTGCGCGCCGGACTCATCGTCATTGAAGCCTGGTTCAGGGGCTACTGAGGGAGTCCTCGATTAGGGGGTCTCCGGACAGCCGGACTATATCCTTTGGCCGGACTGCTGGACTATGAAGATACGAGATTGAAGACTTCATCCCATGTCCGGATGGGACTCTACTTGGTGTGGAAGGCAAGCTAGGTAATACACATATGCATATCTCCTCCTTTGTAACCGACCTTGTGTAACCCTAGCCTCCTCCGGTGCCTATATAAACTGGAGGGTTTTAGTCCGTAGGACAACATACAATCATACCATAGGCTAGCTTCTAGGGTTTGGCTTCTCTGATCTCGTGGTAGATCAACTCTTGTACTACTCATATTATCAAGAATAATCAAGCAGGACGTAGGGTTTTACCTCCATCAAGAGGGCCCGAACCTGGGTAAAACATCGTGTCCCCTGCCTCCTATTACCATCCGCCTTAGACGCATAGTTCGGGACCCCCTACCCGAGATCCGCTGGTTTGACACCGACAACACCCTTGTAATCACGATCATCATCATCAATATCAATGAAGCAGGATGTAGGCTTTTACCTCCACCGTGAGGGGCCGAACCTGGGTAAAACCCTCGCATCTCTCATCCCGCTCAACCCCTCTCAAGCTACCACATAGATGCGTTGGCCGCACGACTAAGTCCTCACACTAAGGACATCTACCGTGACAAATCCACGACAAGTAGTATCTCTACTTAGTACAGAATTTTTGGCTAGCAAAGATAGGGGGCAAGCATCACATGTTAAAGGATCTATGACAATATGACTTCTATGTGAATATAAACAAGCATAAACCATTAAGTTGTCTTCCTGGTCCAACTTCAACAATTTTGGCATATAATATTTAGATGAGGGCTCACAATCACCAAAGATTTCTAGGATAGTATATCTATATGTGAATCCTCTCTTCCCTTATTAATTCTTTCATGAGTTGCATCATTGACTAATGCTATGTTTGTCAATCTCTAATAAGATTTTCTTACTTCTACTTTTCCTTATGTGGTGCTATCACTTACCATAGGATCAGTATATAATATTTTCATTATCTCTATCCTTTCTTTATTTCTTTCTTGTTTCTTCTCTTTACTATTTCTTTTCTGTATTTGCAACATGAAAGTAAAGAAAGCAAACACTAAAACTAACTTTATTATATAACTTGCACATGATTACAAGGATAGATCACTAAGCAAACTTTCAAATAAGAAAGGATTGAACTAAACTTTATTTCATCTAAAAGCAAAAGATTGAACTAAGATAAATAAAAGCAAAAGGGTAGTGGGATGATACAATACCGGGGCACCTCCCCCAAGCTTGGCGAAAGCCAAGGGGAGTGCCCATACCCGATACTCAATTCTCTTTTGGTGGTGAATAAGATAATGGTGGTGGTGAAGGAGAGATCTTGTCCTCGGATTTCCATGGCAGTGGCCCAATAGATCTGTCAGAAAACAACAAGAAAAGGGAACAGAGGATTTCTCCATGATACGGTGATTAACAGGTTTGGGAAGTATATATAGATTTTTTTTATATTGCAGGACAAGTACATGGTAGAAAACGGAGTACGGGAGGTGTTCCAGGTGGGCACAACCCACCTGGGCGCGCCAGGCTTGCTTGGCACGCCCTGGTGTATTGTGCCCACTGTCGTGGATCTAAGACTAATAGTAGAATGGGGGTAGGTATGAGGAGGCATGATCCTAGCTCTGGAGTAGTTGTACACATGAGTTTACGAGTTCAGGCCCTCCTCAGAGGAAGTAACAGCCCTACGTCTCAGTGCCCTAAGGTGGTTGACTGGATTATATGCGTGTGTGAGTTTACAAAAGATGCGAACCCCTGTCCTGGAGGAGGGGGGTGGCTTATATAGAGTGCGCCAGGACCCCAGCTCCCCTCCATTATGTGGGGTTCAATGTACATAAAAGAAGGAGCGTTACAGGTAACGTCCGTATTAAAGTGCTATAAATCATAGTTAAGTCTATGAGTAAACGCCCAACCGTTGCTGTGTAGAGTGGCTTCAGATCTCCTGTTTGTCGAGTGATTTCTGTGATGGTCGAGTGACATTGATTCTTCCGAGTGGAATGTCTCTGGTCGAGTGGATGATGGTACCCTTTGAATGATGTTGGCTTTAGGGTGATGTCCTTGGGGAGGAAGTCTAGGTCAGGCCTATGACCCTACCCTAGGTACATAGCTTCATCACCCACCAGGGGACGCTTCCTGGGAGTTTCTTTATTTCCAAAATTTTAAAATATTCCAAAACTGATAACAAATACTTTTGCAGATTTTTCGGAGTCTGTTTGCTTACCGTATCACGTACCTCCTTATTTTGACGATTTTGGAGTGTTCCAGAAGGACTCTTTTATGTGTTCTTCCGGTGTCAAAGTTTGGATAATATTGCTTTCAACATTAATAGGTGCACCTGAGATATAATGCTTTATCCGTTGCCCGTTGACAACCTTCGGGTTAGTGCCTTCGAAATTATTTATTTTGATTGCACCAAACCGGTAAACCTCCTCGATGACATTTGGGCCTTCCCATTTCGAGAGGAGCTTCCCTGCAAAGAATCTAAAACGAGAGTTGTACAAAAGAACATGTTCTCCGACTTTAAACTCACGTTTTTGAATTCTTTTGTCATGCAATCTTTTAACTTTTTCTTTGAATAGCTTTGCATTCTCATAAGCTTGGGTTCTCCACTCATCTAATGAGCTTATATCAAATAACCTCTTTTCTCTAGCAAGTTTGAAATCATAGTGGAGTTCTTTAACTGCCCAATATGCTTTATGTTCCAACTCAAGAGGCAAATGACAAGCTTTTCCATAAACCATTTTATAAGGAGACATACCCATAGGATTTTTATATGCTGTTCTGTAAGCCCAAAGTGCATCATCTAATTTCTTAGACCAATTCTTCCTGGACCTATTGATAGCCTTTTGCAAAATTAATTTTATTTCTCTATTGCTAAGTTCAACTTGACCACTAGACTGAGGATGAGAGGGTGATGCAATTCTATGGTTAACATCATACTTAGCAAGCATCTTACGGAAAGCACCATGAATAAAGTGTGAACCACCATCAGTCATTAAATATCTAGGGACTCCAAACCTTGGGAAAATAACTTCCTTACGCATTTTAATAGAGGTGTTGTGATCAGTGCTACTAGTTGGAATAGCTTCTACCCATTTAGTAACATAATCAACAACAACCAAAATATGTGTATACCCATTAGAGGAAGGAAAATGTCCCATGTAATCAAATCCCCAAACATCAAAAGGTTCAATAGCAAGTGAATAGTTCATAGGCATCTCCCGACGCTTACCGATATTGCCTATTCTTTGGCATTCATCACAAGATGAGACATACTTACGAGCATCCTTGAAGAGAGTAGGCTAATAAAATCCAGACTGTAACACCTTATGAGCAGTTCTATCTCTAGCATGATGCCCTCCATAAGCTTTGGAGTGACATTTCCGTAGGATTTGTCCTTGTTCATGCTCAGGTACACAACGTCTAACGATACCATCTACTCCTTCTTTATAAAGATGTGGGTCATCCCAAAAGTAATGTCTTAAATCATAGAGGAATTTTTTCTTTTGTTGATACGTAAAGCTAGGTGGCAAATATTTAGCAACAATGTAATTAGCATAGTCAGCATACCAAGGAGTACCATTAGCAACATTTATTGAAGCTAACTACTCATCAGGAAAACTATCATCAAAAGGAAGTGGGTCATCAAGCACATTTTCAAGCCTAGACAAGTTATCAGCTACAGGGTTCTCAGCTCCCTTTCTATCAATAATATGCAAATCAAATTCTTGTAACAAGAGAACCCAACGAATAAGTCAAGGTTTAGCACCTTTCTTTTCCATAAGATATTTAATAGTAGCATGGTCTATGTGAACAGTTACTTTGGAATCAACAATATAAGGTCTAAACTTATCACATGCAAACACCACTGCTAAGAATTCTTTTTCAATAGTAGCATAATTTCTTTGAGCACTGTCTAGAGTTTTACTAGCATAATGAATAAAATTCAATTTCTTATCAACTCTTTATCCTAGAACAACACCAACAGCATAATCACTAGCATCACACATAATTTCAAAAGGAAAATTCCAATCAGGTGGTTGAACTATAGGTGCAGTAATTAAAGCTTTCTTGAGTGTTTCAAAGGCTTCAAGACAATCTTAATAAAAAACAAAAGGAATATCCTTTTGCAAGAGACTAGTAAGAGGCCTAGAAATTTTAGAGAAGTCTTTAATAAATCTCCTATAGAAACCAACATGACCTAGGAAACTATGAATACCTTTGATGTCCTTAGGACATGGCATTTTCTCAATAGAATCAACCTTAGCTTGGTCCAATTCAATACGTTTTTCAGAAATTTTATGACCCAGGACAATGCCTTCATTAACCATAAAGTGGCATTTCTCCCAATTCAAGACAAGATTTGTTTGTTCACATCTCTGCAAAACTCGATCAAGATTGCTTAAACAATCATCAAAAGCCTTCCCATAAACAGAGAAGTCATCCATGAAAACCTCAACAATCTTTTCACGAAAGTCAGAGAATATAGCAGTCATACATCTTTGGAAGGTAGCAGGTGCATTACATAAACCAAAAGGCATACGTCTATAAGCATAGGTTTCAAAAGGACAAGTAAAAGTGGTCTTTTCTTGGTCAGATTGAGAAACGGGTATTTGTGAAAAGCCAGAATATCCATCAAGGAAGCAAAAGTGTGTGTGCTTAGATAATATTTCAAGCATTTGGTCAATAAAAGGCAAATGGTAATGATCTTTTCTAGTTGATTTATTTAATTTTCGGTAACCAATTACCATTCTATAGCCTGTAACAATTCTTTGTGGAATAAGTTCATTCTTATCATTATGAACAATAGTTATACCTCCCTTCTTAGGGACACAATGAACAAGACTTACCCATCTACTATCAGCTATAGGATATATTATACCTGCTTCCAGAAGTTCTAATATTTCCGTTCTTACCACCTCTTTCATTTTCGGATTTAACCGACGTTAGTGGTCAACAACAGGTTTAGCATCAGGTTCCATATTAATTTTGTGCTGACATAGAGTGGGACTAATGCCCTTTAAATCATCAAGAGTATATCCAATAGCAGCTAGGTGCTTCCTTAGAACTTCCAATAATCTTTCTTCTTCATGTTCTGAAAGGTTAGCACTGATAATAACAAGATATATCTTATTTTCATCAAGATAAGCATATTTCAAAGTGTCTGGCAATTGTTTTAATTCAACCACAAGATAACATTTAGGTGGAGGAGGACCTCCAAGAGTTTTAATAGGCAAATCGTGTTTAAGCAGAGGACGTTGTTCAAAGAAAATATTATCTATTTCATTTCTTTCATGCATATGTAAATCATTCTCATGGTCTAGCAAGTATTGCTCTAAAGGATCAGTAGGTGGCACAGCAATAGAAGCAAGACCAATGAATTCATCCTTACTAGGAAATTCTTTTTCATGATAATTTCTACTAAACTTTGAAAAATTAAACTCATGAGACTCATCACGGAAGCTAACACCCACAATTTGTTTTTGGCAATCTATCCTAGCATTAACTGTGTTCAAGAAAGGTCTACCAAAGATAATGGGACGGAAGTCATCAGGTGGGGTGATGTCTACTACACAACCTTCTTCTTGTAGACGTTGTTGGGCCTCCAAGTGCAGAGGTTTATAGGACAGTAGCAAATTTCCCTCAAGTGGATGACCTAAGGTTTATCAATCCGTGGGAGGCAGAGGATGAAGATGGTCTCTCTCAAACAACCCTGCAACCAAATAACAAAGAGTCTCTTGTGTCCCCAACATACCCAATACAATGGTAAATTGTATAGGTGTACTAGTTCGGCGAAGAGATGGTGATACAAGTGCAATATGGATGGTAGATATAGGTTTTTGTAATCTGAAAATATAAAAACAGCAAGGTAACTAATGATAAAATTGAGCGAAAACGGTATTGCAATGCGTTGAAACAAGGCCTAGGGTTCATACTTTCACTAGTGCAAGTTCTCTCAACAATAATAACATAATTGGATCATATAACAATCCCTCAACATGCAACAAAGAGTCACCCCAAAGTCACTAATAGCGGAGAACAAATGAAGAGATTATTGTAGGGTACGAAACAACCTCAAAGTTATCCTTTCTAATCGATCTATTCAAGAGTCCGTAGTAAAATAACACGAAGCTATTCTTTCTGTTCAATCTATCCTAGAGTTCGTACTAGAATAACACCTTAAGACACAAATCAACCAAAACCCTAATGTCACCTAGATACTCCAATGTCACCTCAAGTATCTGTGGGTATGATTATACGATATGCATCACACAATCTCAGATTCATCTATTCAACCAACACAAAGAACTTCAAAGAGTGCCCCAAAGCTTCTACCGGAGAGTCAAGAAGAAAACGTGTGCCAGCCCCTATGCATAAGTTCACAAGGTCACAGAACTCGCAAGTTGATCACCAAAACATACATCAAGTGGATCACGTGAATATCCCATTGTCACCACAGATAAGCACATGCAAGACATACATCAAGTGTTCTCAAATCCTTAAAGACTCAATTCGACAAGATAACTTCAAAGGGAAAACTCAATCCATTACAAGAGAGTAGAGGGGGAGAAACATCATAAGATCCAACTATAATAGCAAAGCTCGCGATACATCAAGATCATGCCGAATCAAGAACACGAGAGAGAGAGAGATCAAACACATACCTACTGGTACATACCCTCAACCCCGAGGGTGAACTACTCCCTCCTCATCATGGAGAGCGTCGGGATGATGAAGATGGCCACCGGTGATGGATCCTCCCTCCGGCAGGGTGCCGGAACAGGGTCCCGATTGATTTTTGGTGGCTACAGAGGCTTGCAGCGGCGGAACTCCTGATCTAGGTTATTTTCTAGAGGTTTCTATATTTATAGGAATTTTTGGCATATGTCTCACATCAGGGGGGTCTCCAAGTCGTCCACGAGATAGGGGTACGCGCCCAAGGGGGTAGGGCGCGCCCCCCACCCTCATGGATGGCTCGGAACTCTTCTGGCCCAACTCTTTTACTCCAGGGGCTTCTTTTGGTCCATAAAAAATCATCAAAAATTGGCATGTCAATTGGACTCCGTTTGGTATTCCTTTTCTGTAAAACTCAAAAACAAGGAAAAAACAGAAACTAGCACTGGGCTCTAGGTTAATAGGTTAGTCCCAAAAATCATATAAAATAGCATATAAATGCATATAAAACATCCTAGATGGATAATATAATAGCATGGAACAATAAAAAAAATTATAGATACGTTGGAGACGTATCAAGCATCCCCAAGCTTAATTCCTGCTCGTCCTCAAGTAGGTAAATGATAAAAGCAGAATTTTTGATGTGGAATGCTACCTAACATATTCATCAATGTAATCTTCTTTATTGTGGCAAGAATATTCAGATCCGAAAGATTCAAGACAAAAGTTTAATATTGACATAAAAATAATAATACCTCAAGCATACTAACCAAGCAATTATGTCTTCTCAAAATAACATAGCCAAAGAAAGCTCATCCCTACAAAATCATATAGTTTGGCTATGCCTCATTTTTGTCACACAATATGCTCCCATCATGCACAACCCTGATGACAAGCCAAGAAATTGTTTCATACTTTAGCATTCTCAAACTTTTTCAACTTTCACGCAATATATGAGCGCGAGCCATGGACATAGCACTATTGGCGAAATAGAATGGTGGTTGTGGAGAAGACAAAAAGGAGGGAGATAGTCTCACATCAACTAGGCGTGTCAATGGGCTATGGAGATGCCCATCAATAGATATCAATGTGAGTGAGTAGGGATTGCCATGCAACGGATGCACTAGAGCTATAAGTGTATGAAAGCTCAACAAAAGTAACTAAGTGGGTGTGCATCCAACTTGCTTGCTCACGAAGACCTAGGGCAATTTGAGGAAGCCCATCATTGGAATATACAAGCCAAGTTCTATAATGAAAATTTCCCACTAGTATATGAAAGTGACAACATAAGAGACTCTCTATCATGAAGATCATGGTGCTACTTTGAAGCACAAGTGTGGAAAAAGGATAGCAACATTGCCCCTTCTCTCTTTTTCTCTCATTTTTTTGGTTTGGGCCATTTTCTCCCTTTTTTCATGGCCTCCTTTTTTCCGTCCGGAGTCTCATCCCAACTTGTGGGGGAATCATAGTCTCCATCATCCTTTCCTCACATGGGACAATGCTCTAATAATGAAGATCATCACACTTTTATTTACTAACAACTCAAGAATTACAACTCGATACTTAGAACAAAATATGACTCTATGTGAATGCCTCCGGCGGTGTACCGGGATGTGTAATGAATCAAGAGTGACATGTATAAAAATTATGAAAGGTGGCCATGCCACAAATACAATGTCAACTACATGATCATGCAAAGCAATATGACTATGATGAAGCGTGTCATAATAAACGGAACGGTGGAAAGTTGCATGGAAATATATCTCAGAATGGCTATGGAAATGCCATAATAGGTAGGTATGGTGGTTGTTTTGAGGAAGGTAAATGATGGTTTTATGGTACCGGCGAAAGTTGCGCGGCACAAGAGAGGCTAGCAATGGTGGAAGGGTGAGAGTGCGTATAATCCATGGACTCAACATTAGTCATAAAGAACTCACATACTTATTGCAAAAATCTACAAGTCATCAAAACCAAGCACTACACGCATGCTCCTTGATACGTCTCCGTCGTATCTACTTTTCCAAACACTTTTGCCCTTGTTTTGGACTCTAACTTGCATGATTTGAATGGAACTAACCCGGACTGACGCTGTTTTCAGCAGAATTACCATGGTATTATTTATGTGCAGAAACAAAAGTTCTCGGAATGACCTGAAACTTCACGGAACAACTTTTTGGAAATAATAAAAAATCCTTGCAAAAGATGAAGGCCAGGGGCCCACCACCTGTCCACGAGGGTGGGGGCACGCCCCCTACCTCGTGGGCCCCCTGGAGATCCTCCAAACTCAACTCCAACTCTATATATTTGGTTTCGGAGAGAAAAAAATCAGAGAGAAGAATTCATCACGTTTTACAATACGAAGCCGCCGCCAAGCCCTAAAACCTCTCGGGAGGGCTGATCTGGAGTCCGTTCGGGGCTTTGGAGAGGGGAATCCATCGCCATCGCCATCGTCAACCATCCTCCATCACCAATTTCATGATGCTCACTGCCGTGAGTGAGTAATTCCATCATAGGATTGCTGGACGGTGATGGGTTGGATGGGATCTATCATGTAATCGAGTTAGTTTTGTTAGGGTTTGATCCCTAGTATCTACTATGTTCCGAGATTGATGTTGCTATGACTTTGCTATGCTTAATGCTTGTCACTAGGGCCCGAGTGCCATGATTTCAGATCCGAACCTATTATGTTTTCATCAATATATGAGAGTTCTTGATCCTATCTTGCAAGTCTATAGTCTATGATCCGTTAACCCCGAAGTGACAATAATCAGGATACTTACCGGTGATGACCGTAGTTTGAGGAGTTCATGTATTCACTATGTGTTAATGCTTTGGTCCGGTACTCTATTAAAAGGAGGCCTTAATATCCCTTAGTTTCCATTAGGACCCCTCTGCCACGGGAGGGTAGGACAAAAGATGTCATGCAAGTTCTTTTCCATAAGCACGTATGACTATATTCAGAATACATGCCTACATTACATTGATGAACTGGAGATAGTTCTTTGTCACCCTATGTTATGATTGTTACATGATGAACCGCATCCGGCATAATTCTCTATCACCGATCCATTGCCTACGAGCTTTCCATATATTGTTCTTCGCTTATTTACTTTTCCATTGCTATTGCTATCATCACTACAAAATACCAAAAACATTACTTTTGCTATCATTACCTTTTGCTACCGTCACCACTACTATCATATTACTTTGCTACTAAACACTTTGCTGCAGATGCTAAGTTTCCAGGTGTGGTTGAATTGACAACTCAGCTGCTAATACTTGAGAATATTCTTTGGCTCCCTTGTATCGAATCAATAAATTTGGGTTGAATACTCTACCCTCGAAAACGGTTGCGATCCCCTATACTTGTGGGTTATCAAGACTATTTTCTGGCACCATTGCCGGGTAGCATAGCTCTATTCTTTGAGTCACTTGGGATTTATATATGCTTATCATTATGAAGAGCTTGAAAGATCCAAGAAGCAAGATTTATCCCTCAACTATGAGGGGAGGTAAGGAACTGCCATCTAGCTCTGCACTTGATTCACCTTCTGTTTTGAGTAAGCTTGCGACACCTAAACATGCTTCTGCTATTCGTTCTGATATGTCACATGTTATTGATGATTCCACTTCTGCTATACATGATACTTATGATGAAACTACTTCTATGCTTGATACTACTGTGCCACTTGGTGAATTTCTTGATAAATAACTTGCTAGGGCTAGAGAGAATGAAAATATTGAATCTGATAATATTGATGAAAGTGATGATGAAGACTCACCTGTTATTCCTGAGGGTTATGTTTTTGATAAAGAAGCTTCTTTAGCTATTTTATCTTGCAAAGATAGATATGAGCTCAAGAGGTTATTAGCTAAATGGAAGCAGCAATCTCTTAATGCTAGAATGAAACCTGACCCTGCTTTTGCTACTTCACCTATCTTTGTTACTGATAAGGATTATGAATTCTCTGTTGATCCTGATATAATTACTTTTGTTGAATCTGATCCTTTTCATGGCTATGAATCTGGCACATCTTACTAAATTAAATGATATAGCCACCCTGTTCACTAATGATGAGAGAACTCATTACTTTTATATCCTTAAAATATTTCCGTTCTCATTAAAGGGTGATGCTAAGATATGGTTTAATTCTCTTGATCCTGGTTGTGTGCGTAGTCCCCAGGATATGATTTATTACTTCTCTGCTAAATATTTCCCTGCTCATAAGAAACAAGCTGCTTTAAGGGATATATATAATTTTGTGCAAATTGAAGAAGAGAGTCTCCCACAAGCTTGGGGGAGGCTTCTCAAGTTACTCAATGCTTTGCCTGACCATCCTCTTAAGAAAAATGAAATAGTTGATATCTTTTATAATGGACTAACCGATGCCTCCAGAGATTACCTGGATAGTTGTGCTGGTTCTGTTTTCAGGGAAAGAACATCGGATGAAGCTGAAATTCTATTGAATAATATGTTTACAAATGAAAATAATTTGACACTTCCTGAGCCAGCTCCGGAGCCAATTCCTGAGCCTATTCCTAAACCAACTCCGAAGAAGAGGGGTATTCTATTTCTCAGTCCTGAAGATATGCAAGAGGCAAAGAAATCTATGAAAGAAAAAGGTATTAAAGCTGAAGATGTTAAGAATTTACCTCCGATTGAAGAAATACATGGTCTTAATTTACCGCCTGTTGAAGAAACATATGATCTTAATCCTTTACCTATTGAAGAAACTCATGGTCTTGATAACCCGACA
Source organism: Triticum urartu (assembly GCF_003073215.2). Lineage (NCBI taxonomy): Eukaryota > Viridiplantae > Streptophyta > Magnoliopsida > Poales > Poaceae > Triticum > Triticum urartu. The sequence continues at coordinate 215,526,301 of NC_053025.1, read as the reverse complement.
GAGGTAGTAAAGGTAAATTCTCTCTATAGATATGATAAAGCTGAAATCCCATTTACTAAGTTTGCTAGCCCAGGCTTAGATGAGTTTGATAAATTTATGGTTAATCAAGAAGATTTTAATGCTTATTTTGGTAGACAATTGAAATACAATTCAAATATGCTTGAACACTTGGGTGATTATATGGCTAATGTCAAAGGTGAACTTAAACTTATTAGCAAACATGCTTTTATGGTTACCACTCAAGTAGAACAAGTACTTAAAGCTCAAAATGATTTGCTCAATGAATTGAATAGTAAGAATAATGATAATGCTGTTAGAGTTATGACTAGAGGTGGTAGAATGACTCAGGAAACTTTGTATCCAGAAGGCCACCCTAAGAGAATTGCGCAAGATTCTTAGAGAAATAATGTGGATGCACCTAGTCCTTCTAATAGGAAGAAAAAGAGAAATGATAGGACTTTGCATGCTTCTAGTGAACCTGTTATTGAAACACCTGAGAATCCAAATGATATTTCTATCTCTGATGCTGAAACACAATCTGGCAATGAACCTGAAACCAGTGATAATGTTAATGATAATGTTCATGATGATGCTCAACCTAGTAATGATAATGATATAGAAATTGAACCTGCTGTTGATCTTGATAACCCACAATCAAAGAATCAACGTTATGATAAGAAAGACTTTGTTGCTAGGAAACATGGTAAGGAAAGAGAGCCTTGGGTTCAGAAACCCATGCCTTTTCCTCCTAAACCATCCAATAAAAAGGATGATGAGGATTTTGAGTGCTTTGCTAAAATAATTAGACCTATCTTTTTGCGTATGCGATTAACTGATATGCTCAAAATGAATCCTTATGCTAAGTACATGAAATATATTGTTACAAATAAGAGAAAGATACCGGAAGCTGAAATTTCCACCATGCTTGCTAATTATACTTTTAAGGGTGGAATACCAATGAAACTTGGAGATCCAGGAGTACCCACTATACCATGCTCCATTAAAAGAAACTATGTTAAAACTGCTTTATGTGATCTTGGAGCCGGTGTTAGTGTTATGCCTCTCTCTTTATATCGTAGACTTGATTTGAATAACTTGACACCTACTGAAATATCTTTGCAAATGGCTGATAAATCAACTGCTATACCTGTCGGTATTTGTGAGGATGTGCCTGTTGTAGTTGCAAACATTACTATTTTAATGGACTTTGTTATTCTTGATATTCCTAAGGACGATAGTATGTCTATTATTCTTGGAAGACCCTTTTTGAATACTGCAGGGGCTGTTATTGATTGCACTAAAGGCAATGTCACTTTTCATGTTAATGGTAATGAGCATACGGTACACTTTCCGAGGAAACAACCTCAAGTTGATAGTATCAACTCTATTGGAAAGATCCCATCGATTATATTTGGAGGTTTTGAATTTCCTCTTCCTACTGTCAAGAAGAAATATGATATTCTTATTATTGGGGATGTGCATATCCCTGTTGAGGTAACATAGTGTTATTCGAAATTTCTCCGGTTCCATGTTATTCGAAACGAGTTTATTAACAAGACTTGATCAACCTTGTTAGCGGATTCCTTTTGATGAGCATGAGATGGATGAAACTAGAAGGCACAACCTTCTGTACCCTCCTTTTACTTTCTGTTATTTATATTAAATAAAATAAAACTAGTATTTTTCTGTCTGTTATCTGATTATCTGTGCAATATAAAAATACCCCCAAAATAAAAGTTCTCCAAGTGCCCTGAAATTTAAATATGATTTTTTCTGGAATATTTGAGAATATTTGGCACTGAGAACACAGCAGGGGGGTCATCCACCTGGCCACGAGGGTGGAGGGCGCACCCTACCCCCTGGGCGCGCCCCTGCCTCGCGGGCCCACGGTGGCCCTCCTCCACTTATCCTTTCACCCACACACTCCTTCTTCCTCCCCCAAACACGAATATCTAGCTCAAACCCGAGTCCAAGCTCATTTTGCTGCCATTTTCGATCTCCTTGCTCAAAGCACCTCTCACAAAACTACTTGGGGAGATTGTTCCTTGGTATGTGACTCCTCCATTGGTACAATTAGTTTTTGTTCTAGTGCTCTATTCATTGAAATTTTTTGCTGCTTAGGTGACCCTGTTCTTGAGCTTGCATGTCAAATTTATATGGTCAAAAGTAGTTTCGATGCATGATATAGGCCCTAGGAACTTGTAGGAGTAGTTGCTATCAATATTATTGAGTTTGGTTTACTTTTATTTTGAAGTTACTAAAAATTTCAGAAATTTTTCAGAGGAAGAAATATGCTTAGGAAAATGTTCCAAGGTGGTTCTTCAAGGAAGCAAGGACCCAGGCTTGCAATGCGTGATGCTGATGAAGAGCCACCAAGAGACGCTCCAATGCGTCCTTGTGAGTGGCCTTCTGAAAACTTTATGGATCGAGCGGGAATTAATGAAGAATTTAACACATATTTGTGTAACGCTGATCTTGTGAGCTTCGGGAAGAAAAGTGCAACCAGTATCACTATCTCACTAGTTCCTTTGTGAGGAGGTTTGAATTTTCATCTTCAGTAATTCTCCAACTGTCCTGTTTGATCTTTATGAAAATTCTTACACTATGGACTTAGAGGATTTTACCACTGCTTGCAAACTTCCACAATGGGGTAGTATCAGGGATCCTCGCAAATCTGAATTAGATATTTTCTTGCTAGTATAACTGTGGGAGAATCTAGAGATATAACACAAGCTACCATAGGGACCATTCACTTTCCTGCTATACATTATTTTGCTCTCTTCATAGGTAGATGCATTAATGGTAAAGATGAGGCATGTCACATGTGTGTCCCTGACCTCAGTATTCTTAGGAGTGCTGTGTTAGGAGAAAAATCTTATAATTTGGGAGCCATTGTTGCACGTAGGTTGCATCTTAATAGGTTTAATGGAGATTTCTTTGGTGGAATTTATGCAACCCGCATAGCTAATTTTCTTGGTATAGCCATACGTGAAGATGATATTGAATTACCTCCTGCTTACCTAGACTTTAATGCTATGGTTCACCACCAGTTTGTCGAGAGGAATGAATGACTTCTCCAGTATCGTTTAATCTTTGATGGACGTCGTGCTGTCCATATTACTCTCCCTGCTCCTGCCTTCTTTAATTATCAGGCAAAAGGAAGATATGTTATTACCAGAGAGGAGGCAGATGAGTACGAGAGGAGGGCGGAGGCCGCACGTCGCCACGCTGCAGCTCAGGAGGCGATAGCCGCTACATCTCAGTACGACCCCAACTTTTTTTATGGATATCCGCCAGGCCAACCGTAGCCATAGACCAACTTAGGCCCAAAAGCCTAAGCTTGGGGGAGTACATATTTCTCACCGACATTACATTTATGTTCACACACTCATTGCTAGATGTCGGTGCTCATACTTTTTCATTGTATCATCCATGCTAGTTTATTTCCCTTTTTATGCTTTCTTCTTGTGTGTTTGATAAACCTTAAGAAAAACCAAAAAAAATTAGTTGTAGCTTTTAATTAGTTTACTTTCCATGCTTGTAGTAGTAATTAAAAAGAAAACCCAAAAAGATTTCCTGTTCTCCTTTTACTTGTTGGGAGCTCTCCCGTGTAAATAGTTTTATTTCTTTTCTTTTCTTTGGGGGTCGATAGGAGAAGACCATGATTAAATTGTTGAAGTGGCTCTTATATGCATTATTGTTGATCTGACAAAAGAGCCCATATTGCCTTGTCTTCTCCTGCTTATTGAAAGCTTGCAGATTCCAGCTTAGTCTAATGCACGTGCACTATTATTATTATCCACATCATTCGGTCGTGCAAGTGAAAGGCAATAATGATGATTATATGATGAACTTATTGAGATGAGAAAAGCTGGTATGAACTCGACCTCTCTTGTTTTTGTAAACATGATTAGTTCATCGTTCCTGATTCAGCCTATTATGAATAAACATGTTTGCAATGACAACTAGAGATCATAGTTCTTGTGCCATGCTTGATTAGCTAGGAGCTTATAATGGTTTACCTTGCGTGCCAACATGCTATTAAAATGGTTGTGATGTGGTATGATAGGGTGGTATCCTCCTCTGAATGATTTAAGTGACTTGACTTGGCGCATGTTCACGCATGTAGTTGAAACTAAATCAACATAGCCTTCACGATATTTATGTTCATGGTGGATTATATCCTACGCATGCTTGCATTCGGTGTTGATTAATTTTAATGCATGTTCATGACTGTTGTCGCTCTCTAGCTGGTCGCTTCCCAGTCTCTTGCTAGCCTTCACCTATACTAAGCGGGAATACTGCTTGTGCATCCAACTCCATAAACCCCAAAGTAATTCCATATGAGTCCACCATACCTACCTATATACGGTATCTACCTGCCGTTCCAAGTAAATTTGTATGTGCCAAACTCTAAACCTTCAAATAAATATCCTATTTTGTATGCTCGAATAGCTCATGTATCAACTAGGGTTGTCCGTATCTTCCATGTTAGGCGGGTTATTCTCAAGAGGAGTGGACTCCGCTCCTCACTCACGAGAAAAATGGCTGGTCACCGGGATGCCCAGTCCCATGCTTTATGCAAATCAAATCAAAATAATTGCAAACAAAACTCCCCCTGGGACTCTTGTTAGTTGGAGGCCCTCGTTGTTTTGAGCAAGCCATGGATTGATGCTTGTTGGTGGAGGGGGAGTATAAACTTTACCATTCTGTTTGGGAACCGCCTATAATGTGTGTAGCATGGAAGATATTGCCATCTCTTGGTTGTTATGTTGACAATGAAAGTATACCACTCAAAATATTATTCACCTCTATTTCAAAACCGAGCTCTGGCACCTCTACAAATCCCTGCTTCCCTCTACGAAGGGCCTATCTATTTACTTTCATGCTGAGTCATCATCCTCTTATTAAAAAGCACCAGTTGGAGAGCACCACTGTCATTTGCATTCATTACTGTTAGTTTACATTGAGTATGACTTGACTGGATCTCTTTTACCATGAATTACAATGTCTAGTCAATCCTTGATCTTTAAAGGTGCTCTGCATTTATGTTTTGCGGTCTCAAAAAGGGCTAGCGAGATACCATCTTGTTATATCATATTATGATTGTTTTGATAAAGTGTTGTCATCCGAGATTTATTATTATTGCTCGCTAGTTGATTATGCCATTGATATGAGTAAACTTGAGACCTAAGCGTTATTGTGAATGTGGTTAGTCATAATATTTGCTAAAAACTTGAATGCTGGCTTTACATATTTACATCAACAAGAGCAAACAGAGTTTGTATAAGTTTTTCTTTATCACTTTCAGTTTATCAACTGAATTACTTGAGGACAAGCAAGGGTTTAAGCTTGGGGGAGTTGATACGTCTCCGTCATATCTACTTTTCCAAACACTTTTGCCCTTGTTTTGGACTCTAACTTGCATGATTTGAATGGAACTAACCCGGACTGACGCTGTTTTCAGCAGAATTACCATGGTGTTATTTATGTGCAGAAACAAAAGTTCTCGGAATGACCTGAAACTTTACGGAACAACTTTCGGAAATAATAAAAAATCCTTGCAAAAGATGAAGGCCAGGGGGCCCACCACCTGTCCATGAGGGTGGGGGCGCGCCTGCCCCTCTAGGGCGCGCCCCCTACCTCGTGGCCCCCCTGGAGCGCCTCTGACCTCAAATCCAACTCTATATATTTGGTTTTGGAGAGAAAAAATCAGAGAGAAGAATTCATCGCGTTTTATGATACGGAGCCGCCGCCAAGCCCTAAAACCTCTCGGGAGGGCTGATCTGGAGTCCGTTCAGGGCTCTGGAGAGGGGAATCCGTCGCCATCGTCATCATCAACCATCCTCCATCACCAATTTCATGATGCTCACCACCGTGCGTGAGTAATTCCATTGTAGGTTTGCTGGACGGTGATGGGTTGGATGGGATCTATCATGTAATCGAGTTAGTTTTGTTAGGGTTTGATCCCTAGTATCCACTATGTTCTGAGATTGATGTTGCTATGACTTTGCTATGCTTAATTCTTGTCAGTAGGGCCTGAGTGCCATGATTTCAGATCTGAACCTATTATGTTTTCATCAATATATGAGAGTTCTTGATCCTATCTTGCAAGTCTATAGTCACCTATTATGTGTTATGATCCGTTAACCCCGAAGTGACAATAATCGGGATACTTACCGGTGATGACCGTAGTTTGAGGAGTTCATGTATTCACTATGTGTTAATGCTTTGGTCTGGTACTCTATTAAAAGGAGGCCTTAATATCCCTTAGTTTCCCTTAGGACCCCGCTGCCACGGGAGGTAGGACAAAAGATGTAATGCAAGTTCTTTTCCATAAGCACGTATGACTATATTCGGAATACATGCCTACATTACATTGATGAACTGGAGCTAGTTCTGTGTCACCCTATGTTATGATTGTTACATGATGAACCGCATCCGGCATAATTCTCTATCACCGATCCATTGCCTATGAGCTTTCCATATATTGTTCTTCGCTTATTTACTTTTCCGTTGCTATTGCTATCATCACTACAAAATACCAAAAACATTACTTTTGCTATCATTACCTTTTGCTACCATTACCACTACTATCATATTACTTTGCTGCAGATACTAAGTTTCCAGGTGTGGTTGAATTGACAACTCAGCTGCTAATACTTGAGAATATTATTTGGCTCCCCTTGTATCGAATCAATAAATTTGGGTTGAATACTCTACCCTCGAAAACTATTGCGATCCCCTATATTTGTGGGTTATCACTCCTAGGGGGATAGATTGATAGGAAAAGACCATTGCTCGTCCCCGACCGCCACTCATATGGAAGGCAATCAAAGAACACCTCATGCTTCAAATTTGTCGCACAACGGTTACCATACGTGCATGCTACGGGACTTGCGAACCTCAACACAAGTATTTCTCAATTTCAAAATTACTCAACTAGCACGACTCTAATATCACCATCTTTATATATCAAAACAATTATCAAGTATCAAACTTCTCATAGTATTTAATGCACTCTACATGAAAGTTTTTATTATACCCATCTTGGATTCCCATCATATTAGGACTAGTTTCATAACCAAAGAAAATTACCATGCTGTTTAGAGACTCTCAAAATGATATAAGTGAAGCATGAGAGTTCAACAATTTCTTCAAAATAAAACTACTGTAGTGCTCTAAAAAGATATAAGTGAAGCACTAGAGCAAATGACAAACCACTCCAAAAGATATAAGTGAAGATCAATGAGTAGTCAGATAATTATGTAACTATGTGAAGACTCCTTCTCATAAATAAAATTTCAGATCTTAATTACTTTATTCAAACAGAAAGGAAAAAAATAAAAATAAAATGACATTGCAAGGATAGCACATATCATGTGAAGAAGCAAAAACTTAGGCTCAACCAAGGCTAACCGATAATTGTTTATGAAGAAAGGTGGGATGCCTACCGGGGCATCCCCAAACTTAGATGCTTGAGACTTCTTGAAATATTAATTAGGGATGCCTTGGGCATCCCCAAGCTTGATCTTTTGTGTCTCCTTACTTCCATTCATATGGCGGTTTCCCTAATTCTTAAAAACTTTATCCACACCAAACTCAACAAGAACTCGTGAGATAAGTTAGTACAAATCCATGCTAAACCTTATCATTCTCTATTGTAGAAAATCATTAAAATTATAATTTGACATTGCATACTAAATACCTCTGCATATTTAATACTCCTATCCTCAAATAGGATCATTAAACAAGCAACCATATGCAAACAATGCAAACATAACAACAATCTGTCTAAATAGAACAGTCTGTAAAGAATGCAAGAGGAATCATACTTCCGTAACTCCAAAAATTCTGAAAAATTACCACACCGTAGATATTTTTTTTTACTAATGGTGTAAAAATTTCAAGATTTTATCATGTTCTCACTATTCACCAATATTCAAAACATAACAGCAAATCTTCTGTTTTTAAAATAGCAACATATGGACTTGAAAAATAAGCATGGTAAAGGCTATACTTGACCCATTTATTGAACTAAAAGATGCAAAAATTACTCTAAATAGAATCAATAAAATAATAATAAAATAAAATGACGCTCCAAGCAAAAAACATATCATGTGGTGAATAAAAATATAGCTTCAAGTAAAGTTAACGATGAACGAAGATGAAAGAGGGGATGCCATCCGGGGCATCCCCAAGCTTAGGCTCCTGGTTGTCCTTGAATATTACCTTGGGGTGCCTTGGGCATCCCCAATCTTAGGCTCTTGCCACTCCTTATTACATAGTCCATCGAATCTTTACCCAAAGCTTGAAAACTTCACAACACAAAACTTAACAGAAAACTCGTAAGCTCCGTTAGTATAAGAAAATAAACCACCACTTAGGTACTGTTGTGAACTCATTCTAAATTCATATTGGTGTAATGTCTACTGTATTCCAACTTCTCTATGGTTCATACCCTCCGATACTACTCATAGATTTATCAAAATAAGCAAACAACACAATGAAAACAGAATCTGTCAAAAACAGAACAGTCTGTAGTAATCTGGAGATTTCGAATACTTTCGTAACTCCAAAAATTATGAAAAATTAGGAAGACTAGGATAAAAAGTATGTTCATCTACTGCATTTGGAATTGGTATTTTATTGCTCTCTGGTAAAAAATGATAATTATTTTTGTGAGAGCATACTTTCTGTTTTTATCAGCAAGATCAAACAACAATCACCCAAGAAGATCCTAAAGGCTTTACTTGGCACAAACACTAATTAAAACATAAAACCACATCTAACCAAAGGCTAGATAGATTATTTATAATAATTAGGAACAAAAAGCAAAGAGCAAAAATAAAATTGGGTTGCCTCCCAACAAGCGCCTATCGTTTAACGCCCCTAGCTAGGCATGATGATTTCAATGATGCTCACATAAAAGATAAGAATTGAAACATAACAGGAGCATCATGAAGCATATGACAAGCACATTTAAGTCTAAGCCACTTCCTATGCATAGGGATTTTGTGAGCAAACAATTTATGGGAACAAGAATCAACTAGCATAGGAAAGCAAAACAAGCATAACTTCAAAACTTTAAGCACATAGAGAGGAAACTTGGTATTATTGCAATTCCTACAAGCATATATTCCACCCTCATAATAATTTTCAGTAGCATCATGAATGAATTCAACAATATAACCATCACATAAAGCATTCCTTTCATGATCTACAAGCATAGAATTTTTATTACTCTCCACATAAGCAAATTTCTTCTCATGAATAGTAGTGGGAGCAAACTCAACAAAATAACTATCAGGTGAGGCATAATCCAATTGAAAATTAAAATCAAGATGACAAGTTTCATGGTTATCATTGTTCTTTATAGCATACATGTCATCAAAATAATCATCATAGATAGCAACTTTGTTCTCATAATCAATTGGAACCTCTTCTGAAATAGTGGATTCATCACTAAATAAAGTCATGACCTCTCCAAATCCACTTTCATAATTATCACAGTAAGATTCAACACCCTCAAAAATAGTGGGATCATTACTTTCTAAAGTTGACAATCTTCCAAACCCACTTTCATCAATATAATCATCATAAATAGGAGGCATGCTTTCATCATAATAAATTTGTTCATCAAAACTTGGGGGACCACAAATATCATCTTCATCAAACATAGCATCCCCAAGCTTGTGGCTTTACATATCATTAGCATCATGGATATTCAAAGAATGCATACTAACAACATTGCAATCATGCTCATCATCGAAAGATTTAGTGCCAAACAGTTTAATGCATTCTTCTTCTAACACTTTGGCACGATTATCGAAATCCTTATTTTCACGAAAGATATTAAAAAGATGAAGCATGTGAGGCAACCTTAATTCCATTTTTTGTAGTTTTCTTTTATAGACTAAACTAGTGATAAAACAAGAAACTAAGAGATTCGATTGCAAGATCTAAAGATATAGCTTCAAGCACTAACCTCCCTAACAACGGTGCCAACAAAGAGCTTGATGTCTACTACACAACCTTCTTCTTGTAGACGTTGTTGGGCCTCCAAGTGCAGAGGTTTGTAGGACAGTAGAAATTTTTCCTCAAATGGATGACCTAAGATTTATCAATCCGTGGGAGGCAGAGGATGAAGATGGTCTCTCTCAAACAACCCTGCAACCAAATAACAAAGAGTCTCTTGTGTCCCCAACACACCCAATACAATGGTAAATTGTATAGGTGTACTAGTTCAGTGAAGAGATGGTGATACAAGTGCAATATGGATGGTAGATATAGGTTTTTGTAATCTGAAAATATAAAAACAGCAAGGTAACTAATGATAAAAGTGAGCGAAAACGGTATTGCAATGCGTTGAAACAAGGCCTAGGGTTCATACTTTCACTAGTGCAAGTTCTCTCAACAATAATAACATAATTGGATCATATAACAATCCCTCAACATGCAACAAAGAGTCACCCCAAAGTCACTAATAGCGGAGAACAAATGAAGAGATTATTGTAGGGTACGAAACAACCTCAAAGTTATCCTTTCTAATCGATCTATTCAAGAGTCCGTAGTAAAATAACACGAAGCTATTCTTTCTGTTCAATCTATCCTAGAGTTCGTACTAGAATAACACCTTAAGACACAAATCAACCAAAACCCTAATGTCACCTAGATACTCCAATGTCACCTCAAGTATCTGTGGGTATGATTATACGATATGCATCACACAATCTCAGATTCATCTATTCAACCAACACAAAGAACTTCAAAGAGTGCCCCAAAGCTTCTACCGGAGAGTCAAGACAAAAACGTGTGCCAGCCCCTATGCATAAGTTCACAAGGTCACAAAACTCGCAAGTTGATCACCAAAACATACATCAAGTGGATCACGTGAATATCCCATTGTCACCACAGATAAGCACATGCAAGACATACATCAAGTGTTCTCAAATCCTTAAAGACTCAATTCGACAAGATAACTTCAAAGGGAAAACTCAATCCATTACAAGAGAGTAGAGGGGGAGAAACATCATAAGATCCAACTATAATAGCAAAGCTCGCGATACATCAAGATCGTGCCGAATCAAGAACACGAGAGAGAGAGAGAGAGAGAGAGAGAGATCAAACACATAGGTACTGGTACATACCCTCAACCCCGAGGGTGAACTACTCCCTCCTCATCATGGAGAGCGTCGGGATGATGAAGATGGCCACCGGTGATGGATCCCCCCTCCGGCAGGGTGCCGGAACAGGGTCCCGATTGATTTTTGGTGGCTACAGAGGCTTGCAGCGGCGGAACTCCTGATCTAGGTTATTTTCTAGAGGTTTCTATATTTATAGGAATTTTTGGCATAGGTCTCACGTCAGGGGGGTCTCCAAGTCGTCCACGAGATAGGGGGACGCACCCAAGGGGGTAGGGCGCGCCCCCACCCTCATGGATGGCTCGGAACTCTTCTGGCCCAACTCTTTTACTCCAGGGGCTTCTTTTGGTCCATAAAAAATCATCAAAAATTGGCATGTCAATTGGACTCCGTTTGGTATTCCTTTTCTGTAAAACTCAAAAACAAGGAAAAAATAGAAACTGGCACTGGGCTCTAGGTTAATAGGTTAGTCCCAAGAATCATATAAAATAGCATATAAATGCGTATAAAACATCCTAGATGGATAATATAATAGCATGGAAGAATAAAAAAATTATAGATACGTTGGAGACGTATCATGGGGTACCAAGAACAAGAAAACGGTAGGATATTTTGTTTTCCCACACAAGACTTCAACATCTCTGACAATCCCAACTGGTGATATAGTGTCTGTATTTGCAAGTTTAATAGTAACATCTACGTTTTCTGTCTCAACAGGTGCTATGTCCTCCCTAATTTCTTGATATAACTTGTGAGGAATAACACTCACACTAGCACCCATATCACATAAACCATAATAACAGTGATATCCTATTTTAATTGAAATGACAGGCAGGCCAACGACTGGTCCATTTTTATCCCTTTTTTTCCAGGTTTGGCAATTCTAGCAGCTTTTGCACAGAAGTAGATAACATGCCCATCCACATCTTCTTCCAAGAGATCTTTAACCATGGCAATATTAGGTTCAACTCTAATTTGCTCATCTGGTTTAGGTGTTCTAACAGAGCTTTTGTTTACCACAGTTGAAACTTTAGCATGTTCCTTTATCCTAACAGGAAAAGGGGGTTTCTCAAAATAAGCAGTAGGAACAACTGGATCAACATTATAAAGTATAGTTTCTTCTTTAACTGGTACCGGTTCTTTAATTTCTTCTTTAATAGGTGGATGATATTTAAGCCACTTCTCTTTAGGGAGTTCAACATGAGTAGCAAATGATTCACAAAAGGAGGCTACAATCTCAGAGTCAAGTCCATATTTAGTGCTAAACTTTTGAAAAGCATTGGTATCCATAAAAGATTTAACACAATCATACTTAAGCTTTATACCCGACTCTTTACCTTCGTCGAGTTCCCAATCTTCAGAGTTGCGTTTAATTATTTCCAAAAGATCCCACCGGAATTCAATAGTCTTCTTCATAAAAGAACCAACGCAAGAAGTATCCAGCATGGTTTGTGTTGGGGATCGTAGCAGAAATTCAAAATTTTCTACGCATCACCAAGATCAATCTATGGAGTAATCTAGCAACGAGGGGAAGGAGAGTGCATCTACATACCCTTGTAGATCGCTAAGCGGAAGCGTTCAAGTGAACGGGGTTGATGGAGTCGTACTCGTCGTGATCCAAATCACCGATGATCCTAGCGCCGAACGGATGGCACCTCCGTGTTCAACACACGTACAGTTGGGAGAAGTCTCCTCCTTCTTGATCCAGCAAGGTGAGAGGAGAAGTTGAGGGAAAACTCCGACAGCACGACGGCGTGGTGGTGATGGAGCTCGTGGTTCTTCGGCAGGGCTTCGCCAAGCACTACGGAGGAGGATGAGGTGTTGGAGGAGGAAGAGGGCTGCGCCAGGGGAAGGGTGCGGCTGCCCTCTCTCTCCCTCACTATATATAGGGGGAAGGGAGGAGGGGGAGGCGCCCTAGGGTTCCCTAGGGGAGGGGCAGCGGCCACAGGGGAAACCCTAGATGGGTTTGGGCGCCCCCACCCCCTAGGAAACTTGCCCCCAAGCCGGGAGGGGCGGCTGCCCTAGGGGTTGCGCCCCCACCTCTCCTGGTTACGTGAGATGGGGTGGGAGGGGCGCTCAGCCCCTTAGTGGGCTGATGTGCCCTCTCCCCTTGGCCCATAAGGCCCCCCAACGCTTGCCGGGGCCTCCGAAACCCCTTTCGGACACGCTGGTCATCACTTGGTACCCCCGGAACAATTCCGGACTCCAATACCCTTCGTCCAATATACCGATCTTCACCTCCGGACCATTCCGGAGCTCCTCGTCATGTCCGGGATCTCATCCGGGACTCCGAACAACCTTCGGTAACCACATACTATTTCCCATAACAACTCTAGCGTCACCGAACCTTAAGTGTGTAGACCCTACGGGTTCGGGAACCATGCAGACATGACCGAGACAACTCTCCGGCCAATAACCAACAGCGGGATCTGGATACCCATGTTGGCTCCCACATGTTCCATGATGATCTCATCGGATGAACCACGATGTCGAGGATTCAATCAATCTCGTATACAATTCCCTTTGTCCAGCGGTATTGTACTTGCCCGAGATTCGATCGTCGGTATCCCGATACCTTGTTCAATCTCGTTACCGGCAAGTCTCTTTACTCGTTCTGTAACACATCATCCCGTGATCAACTCCTTGGTCACATTGTGCACATTATGATGATGTCCTACCGAGTGGGCCCAGAGATACCTCTCCGTTTACACGGAGTGACAAATCCCAGTCTCGATTCGTGCCAACCCAATAGACACTTTCGGAGATACCTGTAGTGTACCTTTATAGCCACCCAGTTACGTTGTGATGTTTGGCACACCCAAAGCACTCCTACGGTATCCGGGAGTTGCACAATCTCATGGTCTAAGGAAATGATACTTGACATTAGAAAAGCTTTAGCAAACGAACTACACGATCTTGTGCTAGGCTTAGGATTGGGTCTTGTCCATCACGTCATTCTCCTAATGATGTGATCCCGTTATCAACGACATCCAATGTCCATGGTTAGGAAACCGTAACCATCTATTGATCAACGAGCTAGTCAACTAGAGGCTTACTAGGGACATGGTGTTGTCTATGTATCCACACATGTATCTGAGTTTCCTATCAATACAATTCTAGCATGGATAATAAACGATTATCATGAACAATGAAATATAGTATAATAATAACTAATTTATTATTGCCTCTAGGGCTTATTTCCAATAGTCTCCCACTTGCACTAGAGTCAGTAATCTAGTTCACATCGCCATGTGATTAACACTCACAGGTCACATCGCCATGTGACCAACATCCAAAGAGTTTACTAGAGTCAATAACCTAGTTCACATCACTATGTGATTAACACTCAATGAGTTCTGGGTTTGATCATGTTATGCTTGTGAGAGAGGTTGTAGTCAAAAGGTCTTGCCATATTCAGATCCCTATGTATTTCGCAAAACTTTATGTCATATCGTAGATGCTGCTACCACGTTCCACTTGGAGCTATTCCAAATTGTTGCTCCATTATACATATCCGGTATCTCTACTCAGAGCTATCCGGATAGGTGTTAAGCTTGCATCGACGTAACTCTTTACGTCAAACTCTTTATCACCTCCATAACCGAGAAATATTTCCTTATTCCTCTAAGGATAATTTTGACCGCTATCTGGTGACCCATTCCCAGATCACCTTTGTACCCTCTTGCCAGACATGTGGCAAGGCACACATCTGGTGCGGTACTCAGCATGGCATACCGTATAGAGCCTATGACAAAAGCATAGGGGACGACCTTCATCCTTCGTCTTTCTTCCGCCGTGGTCAAGCTTTGAGTCTTACTCAACTTCACACGTTACAACTCAGGTAAGAACCCCTTCTTTGACTGATCTATTTTGAACTCCTTCAAAAACATGTCAAGGTGTGTGTTCTTTGGAAGTATCATCAGGCGTCTTGATCTATTTCTATAGATCTTGATGCCCAATATGTAAGCAGCTTTATCCAGGTCTTCCTTAAAAAAACACTCTTCAAACAACCGTTTATGCTTTCCAGAAATTCTACATCATTTCGGATCAAAAATATGTCATCCACATATACTTATCAGAAATGTTGTAGTGCTCCCACTCACTTTCTTGTAAATACAAGTTTCTAGAAAACATTGTATAAACCTAAAAGCTTTGATCACTCCATCAAAGCATATATTCTGACTCCGAGATGCTTGCTCTAGTCCATAGAAGGATCGCTGGAGCCAGCATACCTTTTAGCATCCTTAGGATCGCCAAAACTTTGATTGTATCACATACAACTCTTTCTTACGAAAACTGGTAAGAAAACTCGTTTTGACATCCATCTGTCAGATTTCATAATCGAAAAATACATCTAATGCTAACATGATTCCGACGGACTTAAGAATCGCGACGGGTGAGAAATTCTCATCGTAGTCAACTCCTTGAACTTGTGAAAAGATTCTTTCCCACAAGTCGAGCTTCATAGACGGTAACATTACCGCCCACGTCCGTCTTCTTCTTAAAGATCCATTTATCTCAATGGCTTGCCGATCATCGGGCAAGTCCACCAAAGTCCATACTTTGTTCTGATACATGGATCCTATCTCGGATTTCATGGCTTCTAACCATTTGTCGGAATACGGGCCCACCATCGCTTCTCCATAGCTCGTAGGTTCATTGTTGTCTAACAACATGATATCCAAGACAGGATTACCGTACCACTCAGGAGTAGTACATATCCTTGTCGACCTACGGGGTTCGATAGCAACTTGATCTGAAGCTTCATGATCACTATCATTAACTTCATATTCAACAGATGTAGGATCCACAGAAAACATCTTTCTGTGTTGCATCACTCTCTGGTTGAAATAAAGGTTCGACAACCTCATCAAGTTCTATCTTCCTCCCACTCAATTCTTTCGAGAGAAACTCCTTCTCGAGAAAGGACCCGTTCTTAGTGACAAACAATCTGCCCTCGGATCTGAGATAGAAGGTATACCCAACTGTCACCTTTGGGTATCCTATGAAGATGTGTTTGTCCGCTTTGGGTTCGAGCTTCTCCGGCTGAAGCCTTAAGCATAGCAGCCCCAAACATTAAGAAACGACAACTTTGGTTTCTTGCCAAACCAATGTTCATACGACGTCATCTCAACGGACTTATATGGTGTCCTATCTAAAGTGAATGCAGCTGTCTCTAATGCATAACCTCAAAATAATAGCGGTAGATCGGTAAGAGACATCATAGATCGCACCATATCTCATAAGGTTCGATTACGATGTCCGGACACACCATTACCTTGTGGTGTTCCAGGTGGCTTCAACTGCGAAACAATTCCACAATGTCTTAAGTGATTGCCAAACTCATAACTCAGAAAATCCCCTTTTGATCAGATTGTAGGAACATGATCTTCTTTGTTATGATGATTCTTAACTTCACTCTGAAATCGCTTGAACTTTTCAAACGTTTCAGACTTGTGCTTCATTAGGTAGATATACCTATATCTACCCAAATCGTGAGTGAAGATGAGAAAATAGCGATATCCACCGCACGCTTCAATTCTCATTGGATCACACGCATCAGCATGCATGATTTCCAACAAGTCACTTGCCCGTTTCATTGTACCTAAAAACGGGGTCTTAGTCATCCTGCCCATGAGGCATGGCTCGCATGTGTCAAGTGATTCAAAATCAAGTAACTCCAAACATCCATCGACATGGAGTTTCTTCATGCATCTTACGCCAATATGACCTAAGCGGCAGTGCCACGAGAAAGTGGTACTATCATTATTAACTCTACATCTTTTGGCGTGAACATGTGTATTACCACGACCGAGATTCAATGAACCATTCACATAGGGTGCATGACCATGAAAGGTATCATTCATGTAAACAGAATAACCATTATTCTCTAACTTAAATGAATGACCGTATTGCAATGAACATGATCTAATCATATTCATGCTCAATGTAGACACCTGATAACATTTATCTAGGTTCAATACTAATCCCGAAGGCAGATGGAGCGTGCGATGGTGATCTCATCAACTTTGGAAACACTTCCAACACACATCATCACCTCGCCCTTAGCTAGTCTCCGTTTAGTCCATAGCTTTTGCTTCAAGTCACCAATAATAGCAACTGAACCAGTATCCAATACCCAGGTGCTACCAGGAGTACTAGTGAGGTACACATTAATAACACATATATACTTTGAAGTTGCCAGCCTTCTTATCTACCATGCATTTGGGGTAATTCCGCTACCAGTGACCGTTCCCCTTACAATAGAAGCACTTAGTCTCGGGTTTGGGTTCAACCTTGGGTTCCTTCACTGGAGCGGCAACTGGTTTGCCATCCATGAAGTTTCCCTTCTAGCCCTTGCCCTTCTTGAAACCAGTGGTCTTGTTAAACCATCAACACTTGATGCTCCTTCTTGATTTCTACCTTTTGCGTTCCTAAGCACCGCGAACAGCTCCGGGATCAACTCCATCCCTTGCATGTCATAGTTCATCACGAAGATCTAGTAGCTTAGTGATAGTGTCTAGAGAACTCCATCAAACACTATCTTATCTGGAAGTTTAACTCCCACTTGATTTAAGTGATTGTAGCACCCAGACATTCTGAGCACATGCTCACTAGCTGAGCTATTCTCCTCCATCTTGTTGGCAAAAGAACTTGTCAGAGGTCTCACACCTCTCAACATGGGCATGAGCCTGAAATCCCAATTTCAGCTCTTGGAACATCTCATATGTTCTATGGCGTTCAAAACGTCATTGGAATCCCGATTCTAAGCCGTAAAGTATGGTGCACTAAACTATCAAGTAGTCATCAGGATGTGTCTGTCAGGTGTTCACAACATCCATAGACGACGTTGTAGGGGTTTGCACATCGAGCGGTGTATCAAAGACGTAAGCCTTCTGTGTAGCAGTGAGGACACTCCTCGGACTACGGACCTAGTCCGCATCATTGCTTACAATATCTTTCAACTTAATCTTTCTCTAGGAACGTATTGAAACAGGGAGCTACAACGTGAGCTATTTATCTACAACATATTTGCAAAGACAATTTAGACTATGTTCATGATAATTGAGTTCATCTAATCAAATTATTTAATGAACTCCCACTCAGATAGACATCCCTCTAGTCATCTAAGTGAAACATGATCCGAATCGACTAGGCCATGTCCGATCATCACGTGAGACTTACTAGTCATCAACGGTGAACATCTCATGTTGATCGTATCTTCTATACGACTCATGTTTGACCTTTCGGTCTTCCGTGTTCCGAGGCCATGTCTGTACATGCTAGGCTCGTCAAGTCAACCTAAGTGTATTGCGTGTGTAAATCTGGCTTACACCTGTTGTATTCGAACGTTAGAATCTATCACACCCGATCATCACGTGGTGCTTCGAAACGACAAACCTTCGCAACGGTGCACAGTTATGGGAAACACTTTCTTGAAATTATTGCGAGGGATCATCTTATTTAAGCTACCGTCGTTCTAAGCAAATAAGATGTAAAACATGATAAACATCACATGCAATCAAATAGTGACATGATATGGCCAATATCATTTTGCTCCTTTTGATCTCCATCTTCAGGGCTCCATGATCATCGTTGTCACCGGCATGACACCATGATCTCCATCATCATGATCTCCATCATCGTGTCTTCTTGAAGTTGTCTCGCCATCTATTACTTCTACTACTATGGCTAACGCTTTAGCAATAAAGTAAAGTAATTACATGACGTTTGTGTTGACACGCAGGTCATAAATAAATTAAGACAACTCCTATGGCTCCTGCCGGTTGTCATACTCGTCGACATGCAAGTCGTGATTCCTATTACAAGAACATGATCAATCTCATACATCACATATATCATTCATCACATCCTTTTGGCCATATCACATCACAAGGCATATGCTGCAAAAACAAGTTAGACGTCCTCTAATTGTTGTTGCAAGTTTTTATGTGGCTGCTATAGGTTTCTAGTAAGAACGTTTCTTACCTACGCGAAAACCACAACGTGATATGCCAATTTCTATTTACCCTTCATAAGGACCCTTTTCATCGAATCCGATCCGACTAAAGTGGGAGAGACAGACACCCGCTAGCCACCTTATGCAACTAGTGCATGTCAGTCGATGGAACCAGTCTCACGTAAGAGTACGTGTAAGGTCGGTCCGGGCCACTTCATCCCACGATGCCGCCGAATCAAGATAAGACTAGTAACAACAAGTAAATTGACAATATCGACGCCCACAACTGCTTTGTGTTCTACTCATGCATAGAAACTACACATAGACCTAGCTCATGATGCCACTGTTGGGGATCGTAGCAGAAATTCAAAATTTTCTACGCATCACCAAGATCAATCTATGGAGTAATCTAGCAACGAGGGGAAGGAGAGTGCATCTACATACCCTTGTAGATCGCTAAGCGGAAGCGTTCAAGTGAACGGGGTTGATGGAGTCGTACTCGTCGTGATCCAAATCATTGATGATCCTAGCGCCGAACGGACGGCACCTCCGTGTTCAACACACGTACGGTTGGGAGACGTCTCCTCCTTCTTGATCCAGCAAGGTGAGAGGAGAAGTTGAGGGAAAACTCCGACATCACGACGGCGTGGTGGTGATGGAGCTCGTGGTTCTCCGGCAGGGCTTCGCCAAGCACTACGGAGGAGGATGAGGTGTTGGAGGAGGAAGAGGGCTGCGCCAGGGGAAGGGTGCGGCTGCCCTCTCTCTCCCTCACTATATATAGGGGGAAGGGAGGAGGGGGAGGCGCCCTAGGGTTCCCTAGGGGAGGGGCGGCGGCCACAGGGGAAACCCTAGATGGGTTTGGGCGCCCCCACCCCCTAGGAAACTTGCCCCCCAAGCCGGGAGGGGCGGCTGCCCTAGGGGTTGCGCCCCCACCTCTCCTGGTTACGTGATATGGGGTGGGAGGGGCGCTCAGCCCCTTAGTGGGCTGTTGTGCCCTCTCCACTTGGCCCATAAGGCCCCCCAACGCTTGCCGGGGCCTCCGAAACCCCTTTCGGACACGCTGGTCATCACTTGGTACCCCCGGAACAATTTCGGACTCCAATACCCTTCGTCCAATATACCGATCTTCACATCTGGACCATTCCGGAGCTCCTCGTCATGTCCGGGATCTCATCCAGGACTCCAAACAACCTTCGGTAACCATATACTATTTCCCATAACAACTCTAGCGTCACCGAACCTTAAGTGTGTAGACCCTACGGGTTCGGGAACCATGCAGACATGACCGAGACAACTCTCCGGCCAATAACCAACAGCGGGATCTGGATACCCATGTTGGCTCCCACATGTTCCACGATGATCTCATCGGATGAACCACGATGTCGAGGATTCAATCAATCCCGTATACAATTCCCTTTGTCCAGCGGTATTGTACTTGCCCGAGATTCGATCATCGGTATCCCGATACCTTGTTCAATCTCGTTACCGGCAAGTCTCTTTACTTGTTCCATAACACATCATCCCGTGATCAACTCCTTGGTCACATTGTGCACATTATGATGATGTCCTACCGAGTGGGCCCAGAGATACCTCTCCGTTTACACGGAGTGACAAATCCCAGTCTCGATTCGTGCCAACCCAATAGACACTTTCGGAGATACCTGTAGTGTACCTTTATAGCCACCCAGTTACGTTGTGACGTTTGGCACACCCAAAGCACTCCTACGGTATCCGGGAGTTGCACAATCTCATGGTCTAAGGAAATGATACTTGACATTAGAAAAGCTTTAGCAAACGAACTACATGATCTTGTGCTAGGCTTAGGATTGGGTCTTGTCCATCACGTCATTCTCCTAATGATGTGATCCCGTTATCAACGACATCCAATGTCCATGGTCAGGAAACCGTAACCATCTATTGATCAACGAGCTAGTCAACTAGAGGCTTACTAGGGACATGGTGTTGTCTATGTATCCACACATGTATCTGAGTTTCCTATCAATACAATTCTAGCATGGATAATAAACAATTATCATGAACAATGAAATATAATATAATAATAACTAATTTATTACTGCCTCTAGGGCATATTTCCAACAGTTTGATCATTACGAGAAAGCTGAGCATAAAAATTCTGAATAATAATTTCTCTTGAGAGCTCATGATTGGGGCATGAATATAACATTGACTTAAGCCTCCCCTAAGCTAGAGCGATACTTTCTCCTTCACAAGGCCAAAAATTATATATATAATTCAGATCACGATGAACTAGATGCATAGGATATTTTTTTGGCGAAACTCCAATTTGAAACGATTCCAATTCCGTGATCCAATATCATCGCATAGCCTATACCATGCCGATGCTTTTCCCTTCAAAGATAAAGGGAAAGCCTTTATCATCACCTCATCTTCGGGTAAACCTGCAAGCTTAAACAATCCACAAATTTGTTCCACATATCTCAAGTGCATATCGGGATGTTCAGTTCCATCTCTTGCATAAGGATTAGCTAGCAGTTGTTCTATCATACCCAAAGGAATTTCATATTCAATATTTTCAGCAGGTGCTGTAGGTTGAGGGGCAATTAATTGTGGTTCCAGACAAGGTGAAGATACCCCGAACATACCCCTTAAAGGATTGTTTTCCATAGTAACAAGTAACAATAAATTTCAGCACACTATATAAATGTTTCCTTACCGAATTCCACTTACCAGAAGCGCTTCACTCCCCGGCAACGGCGCCAGAAAATAGCCTTGATGACCCACAAGTATAGGGGGTCAATTGTAGCTCTTTTCGATAAGTAAGAGTGTCGAACCCAACGAGGAGCAGAAGGAAATGAGAAGTAGTTTTCAGTAAGGTATTGTCTGCAAGTGCTGAAATTGTAAGTAGCGAGTAGTTTGGTAGCAAGATAATCTGTAACGAGCAAGTAACAATAATTGTAACAAGTATGCAGCAAGGTAGCCCAATCCTTTTGCGGCAAAGGACATGCCAAAACGGTCTCTTATGATAAGCAAAGCGTTCTTGAGGGTACACGGGAATTTCATCTAGTCACTTTCATCATATTGGTTTTATTTGTGTTCGCTACTTTGATAATTTGATATGTGGGTGGACCGGTGCTTAGGTGCTATTCTTACTTGAACAAACCTCCTACTTATGATTAACCCTCCCGCAAACATCCGCAACTACGAGAAAAGTATTAAGAATAAATTCTAACCATATCATTAAACTCTAGGATCCAATCGGTCCCTTACGGAATAGTGCATAAACCGGGGTTTAAGTTTCTGTCACTCTCGCAACCCATCATCTATTTACTACTCCACAATGCATTCCCTTAGGCCCAAATATGGTGAAGTTTCATGTAGTCGACGTTCACATGACACAACTAAGGGAATCACAACATACATACCATCAAAATATCGAACACATATCAAATTCACATGATTACTTGCAACATGATTTATCTCGTGACCTCAAGAACAAACATAACTACTCACAATCAACAAACATGCTCATGATCAGAGGGGTATTAATATGCATGATGGATCTGAACATATAATCTTCGACCAAATAAACCATATAGTAATCAACTACAAGTTGTAATCAACACTACTAGCCACCCCTAGCAACAATCTATAGTTCCGGTAACAAGATTGAATACAAGAGATGAACTAGGGTTTGAGATGAGATGGTTCTGGTGAAGATGTTGATGGAGATTGCCCTCCCCAAGATGGGAGAGTTGTTGGTGATGATGATGACAATGATTCCCCCCTCCGGGAGGGAAGTTCCCCTGGTAGAATCGCTCTGCCGGAGGGCAAAAGTGCTCCTGCCCAAGTTCCGCCTCGAGACGGCGGCGCTCCATCCCGAAAGTATTATCCTCATTTTTTCTAGGTCAAAACCACTTATATACCAAAATATGGGCACCGGATGTGGGCCAAGGAGGCCACAACCCACCAGGGTGCGCCAGGGGGGCCTGCCGCGCCCATGTGGGTTGTTCCCACCTAGTGGCCCCCTCTGGTGTTTATTGGCTCCAATATTCCTCAAACAATTCATAAAAATTCACCGTAAAGTTTCAGCTCATTTGGAGTTGTGCAGAATAGGTGGCCTGACGTAGCTTTTCCAGGTCCAGATTTCCAGCTGCCGAAATTCTCCCTCTTGGTGTGTTCCTTGTAAATTATGAGAGAAAAGGCATTAGAATTACTCCAAAAAGCATTATTATGGATAAAAACATTATAAATAACATCAAGGAAACATGATGCCAAATGGACGTATCACGCCTCCACGATGTTCTTCAAGGTCTTCGACGAGGAAGGCCGTCGCCTGGAGTGCTGCCCTGGAGGGGGCTGCCAGGACGGTGCTGTAGCAGGCACCGAGCCCACCCCCGGGCCTGCTGGCAGTTGCTCCAGCAGCAGCGGCGACTCCTGGGAGTCCAGCGCATCACCCGAGCTTGACGAGTCTCCAGAGACGAGCGGCGACAGCTACGTGCCACCAAGCTCTCGTCGTGCCCGGAGCGCGGCATCGGCGTCAGCTCACTGTCGTCGATGATGTGGGTCGGGTTGGTGTCGGCCTCATGTGGCCCACTATTGATGATGGTGTCGGCGGTGGTGCCCGTAGTTAGGACCCTTGAAGTTTTTCCTTCTACTGTTCCCTGCGAGGAATCACGACGAACCCCGTGGGGGCTTGTAAAGAAATTGTAATGCTTTTGCTCTGGTGTTTATCACTCCTTTTATAAGACTTGATGTCGCACATCTCGCTCTGGCACTGTCCCCCCTTTTCGTCCTCGCGGTGGCTTAGCGCTCTACGCCGGCAGGTCCCAGTCCCCAGGCAGGCTTCAGTTGTTGCTGGTATGCCAGGTCGCGATGCAGTGGTCAAGGCCAGGAGGTGAGCGGCCCAAGGTCTGGTAAGAGCTCGTAAGGCGCGATGCTCAAGAGGTCCCCTTTGGCGTGCAAGCAGCGCCCCGAAGGCAGAAAAGGAAGGCAGAATTGCCGGAGTAAGGATGCCTGAATCGAAAATCCCAATTGTGACGTCGTGCTAATCCAAAAATGTGACTTATCTTGCCGAGCCGAGGTAGTTCCTTGTACGGTGCCCGGTTTGTGCTTCAGCGGCGGTGTTATTGGGCGAGGCTCACGCCAACTTCCCCCTTCCTCGCTCATCTAAATGCTCTGCATCCTCGGGTCCCGACCCTCGAGCAAGCTCAGCCACCGCTGGTATGCGAGGTTGCGGTGCCGTGGTCAAGGCCAGGGGGTGAGGGCTGGAGAGTTAGTAGTGGCTCCTGAGGAGCGATGCTCAGGAGCCCCCTTTAACGTGCAAGCAAATCACGTGAAAGGAGGGTGGCCAGCGAGGCCACCTGTAACTGCGCCCCGTAGATTCCCGCGGGTTAGTGCGAGGGGAGAATGCAGCTCATAGCCGCGTTTGCTGTCCTACCACTGATCCTTCCTCAAGAAGATGAAGGCACTGCGGATCTGGTGAGGTGACGCACGCGGAGTGGGCCGCAAGCCAGAGCTCGACCGCATAGGTTTATCAGCGTTGCAAGGATGGACCCGAGCACAAGCACAGTGCCAGCATGTGAAATCCCCGTTGCGGGATGAGCGAGTGGCCAATCAGCAACGCGGGAGGCTGCGATGGGTAATAACCAGGTAGGTGATAATCATAAAGTAGCTCATGAGGAGAGACAAGCTAGCTTGGATAAATGCAAGAACGACACATGCCACAGGGACGGACCCATGCGGCCTGGGGATGATGCAACCCGAGGGGCGCCCCCAACAGAGTAAGCTGGAGATGCAAAAGGGATACACATTGCAGGGATAAGCCCGTGCGACTTGGGGATAATGCTGCCCGACGGGCACGCCCAACTGAACGAATCGGAAAGAGTCACCTGGTACCGTTGTTGAAGGGATGTTGAAGTGGCTGGGGACGCATGCTGAAGGAGTGGCTTCTCACGAGTCGCCCGGGTCCTGAGCCTCGGAAGGCATCGGGGGCCTGGGCGGCTCACGAAGAACTGTCACCATCTCCGCCAGGACTGCGTGGTGCCTGGCCTCCTGAGCTACCAGAACGCTTCATAGGTGGCACTAGAAGGAGACAGCCGCGTTCGGCAGACCGAATGGCATGCGAACATAGCTGTCAGGTGGACCATCACACCGACCAACGCGCAAAGGCTAGAAACACTTCTGGGATGCCATCCTGTTGAATCCTGGGACATCGACGCAGATGCGCAGCTCGTCGTCCTTGCCAGGGCGAGGAGCTGCGCTAGGTGGTGGGCGGCGATTGCCACGCATGATTCTCGCTTCTCGAAGTTCCTCGATCGCCTTGGTGATGAACTCCTGAGCACCAGGCACTCCACGCCTTGTGCCCTCATGAAGGAAGTGTGCGTTGAAGCATGCCTCCACGTGGTGCCCAAACGCCTCCCTCGTGACATTGGCTAGGTCAGAGGCCCTCCAGAAAATAGCCCCCGAGCCCAGCCTAAGGAGGGAGCCGGGCGTGCCTTCCTATGCGAGAGAGGGAGGCGCCTGATACGTCCATTTTGCATCATGATTTTTTATCGATATTTATTGCATTATGGGCTGTTATTATGTAACACCCCGGATGCAACTTTCCATATTTGTAACTCCGACTCTTGCATTTTCCAGAGATGTAATATGATATTCCCTTCATGGTCGGGTTTTTGTTTTCATTTTGCATTTTGTTCATGTCATGCATTTCATATCATGTCATCATGTGCATCGCGTTTGCATTCATGTTCGTCTCATGCATCCGAACCTTTTCCCCGTTGTCGTTTTGCAATCCGACACTCCCACATGCACCCGACGCACCCCTCTTGTCTCTTTTCATGTGCGGGAGAAAAATGTTCTCGGAACGGGTCAAGATTTGTCAAGTGGCCTTGGTACACCACCGGTAGACCGCCTGTCAAATTTCGTTCCATTTGGAGGCCGTTTGATGCCCCAACGGTTAACCGGGTAACTGCAAAAGCCTCTTTTGTGTTGCAGCCCAATAACCCATCTAAGCCACCTCCATGTTCTCCATCATCGGATCGCGATCGTGCGGGCGAAAACCACACCTCATTTGGACACTCCTACCTCCATCTACCTATAAATATGTGCCCTCCCCAAAAATTCGCGGTCTAACCGTAGTCATTTTCCTCCTCGCGCTGCCGGACATGTCCATCCGCGCCGGACATGTCCGCCGGACACGTCGCTCCAACCAATCTCGCGCCGCCACCTCAGCAGAGCCGTCGCTCCCAGCCAGTGGCATCGCGCCACGTGTTCCACCCCACCTCACCGGCTTCCCGGCAGCCGCGCGGGCCCTCGAGCCCACAATCGGCCCGCGCAGGCCCGGATCCCCGCTGCCGCGCCTGTTCCACGGTCCCGCTCCTGCCACCGCTCGAGGGGAGGAGCCCCTCAATCCTGCAGCCTTCAGCTAGTCTCGCCGGAGCCCGCTGTGCCGCCGTCGTCGACCTCTCAGGCGAGCCCTCCGCCGCCTTGCTTCCTTCCCTTCCCCCGCTCTCTCTCACGCCATCTCTCTCCCTCGTAAGGCACAACCGCCGCCGGAGCTCCTCGTCACCGGGAATCGCGTCCCCGTCAGCCGTCGCTCGCCGGATCTGGCATCTCCACCCAGATCCGTCCCTCTCCATTTCTCCCCGCCGCTCTCGCCTGCCGGAGTCGCCGTTGACCATGGCAGCACCGCCGCCCCCGCCTCCTGCTCGTGCTCGAGCACGAGGATGACGACGCTTGCTCGTCCCGCTCGCCCTCGCGGGCCACCGCACCCGGCCTGCTACCCGAGGCCCAGCAGTCGGCCTGCTTCCTCTCCGCGTCTGGCCCACGGGCCGCTAGGTGAGCGCCACCACTCTATTCCCTGCCCGAGCACTGGTTATGCTATCTGACGCTCAGACCTCCTTTTTTTACTAAGTCCCGGAAGTCCATGTTATTTTATGTCCTTTCCATCATGCTATATCTCGGTGACCGTGGCTCCAAATCATGCATATGACATGTCAAAATGTTTGTCTTGTTGAGCTCTTCATGTTAGCAGCATTTCCATGCATGTTACTGTCCATTATGATGCCATTTTCATTGATGCAAGAGTGCTATAAAATGTTTAGCTGCTGGTGCTTATCAGATCATGGTGATTTGTCATTTTTGTTGCATTTGATGTGTGTATCATATGAGCATGAGGTCTACATGTGTTTTGAGCTTCATCATGTCATCTTTACAGAGGTGCAAGTCTTGTATTTTTGTGATCTATGTGGTGACTAGCACAAGCATGCAAACTAGGCTCCGTGATGTTGCTGTTTTCAGGGACTTAGGATTTTGCTAAGTCCTATTCCTGCTGTTGTTTTGATTCCATGTAAACTTGATGCTACCATGAGATCCATGCTTAGTTTGAGATACTTCAGTAAGGATGTTTTGAACATGTGGTTATGCTCTATCCATTCATGCCCCTGGTTGCAATTATGGAGTTCTCTAGAATGTCATTTTCTTGCTCTACTTTTGCTATAAAATGTTCCTCACAGTTTGTTAACATGTTAATCCATATTGCCATGGTTGGTGCTAGTGATCCATGCATCCTATTAACTTGCTCTTTCCATGGTTAGATTCATGAACATGTCATCTTGCTGTTGGTATGCTTATGTTGTTATTTAATGCTTTGTGGTGAGTGGCATGAGCTCGCAAAGTTGCTATCATAAATCTGTTTATGCCATGCTCTGTTTTTGTTGTCTGAAACTATTAATAAAACTTGCTATGTTTACATGGGGGCCATAATATTTCCTGTGCCTTTTTGGCTCATGATCAGTAAGGGACTTTTGTTCTATGCATTTAGTAGATTCATGCCTTGCCTTTAATTGCCATGATATGTTCCGGTAGCATGTTGTTTGCTAGCTCTAAACAGTGCTTCCTGATGTTGTTTTTGACATGCTAGTATTTTCAGTCTGTGATGCTGATATCTTTTGCACTTTTGCCGTGCTTGTTTGAACCTGTTCTAGTCTGTTTTAGCCATAGCTCAGTGTTCATGTTTTGTCAAGCATCTCTTGTACATCATTGCCATATGCTTTGTTGTTATTTTGGAGTGTAGTAGCTTAGTTTCTTGTGGCATTCTAAGTGACATCGTGCTGTTAATCGCAGTTTTGTGCCATCCTTGTGATGCTTGCCATTTGCAAACAATGCATCCGTTTTCGGTGATCCTTATATCGCTTCGACCGAAATCACCTGATCTTTCCAGCGGCATACTTGGTTTGTCAAGTTGATGCCTTGACCATTCTTTCCCATCCGGAGCACGCATATGCATTGCATATCATATCTTGCATATCATGCCATGTGTTGCATCATGTTGCTTGTGCATTGCACCGTGATTGATTGTTGTTCCATTTCTTGTGTTCTTGCTTTGGGTAGAGCCGAGAGACGAGTACGTGACCAAGGAACCCGTTGAGTACGCTATCGAGGATCAAGCTTTTGAAAACTCTGAGAACTTTGCAGGCAAGATGACCATACCCTTGAAATCACTTCTATCTTTGCTTGCTAGTTGTTCGTTCTATCGCTATGTCGCGCTACCTACCACTTGTTATATCATGCCTCCCATATTGCCATGTCAATCCTCTAACCCACCTTTCCTAGCAAACCGTTGTTTGGCTATGTTACCGCTTTTGCTCAGCCCCTCTTATAGCGTTGCTAGTTGCAGATGAAGTTGAAGTTTGTTCCATGTTGGAACATGGTTATGTTGGGATATCACAATATCTATTATTTTTAATTAATGCACCTATATACTTGGTAAAGGGTGGAAGGCTCGGCCTTATTCCTGGTGTTTGGTTCCACTCTTACCGCCCTAGTTTCTGTCATACCAGTGTTATGTTCCTTGATTTTGCGTTCCTTACACGGTTGGGTGTTATGGGAACCCCTTGACAATTCGCTTTGAATAAAACTCCTCCAGCAAGGCCCAACCTTGGTTTTACCATTTTCCTCACCACCACCTATACTTTTCCCTTGGGAGTCGCGCTCCCGAGGGTCATCTTTATTTTTGACCCCCCGGGCCTATGCTTCTCTAAGTGTTGGTCCGAACTAGGCGATGTCCGGCGCCCCCTGGGCAACCAGGGTCTATGCCAACCCGACGCCTTGCCCATCCGGTGTGCCCTGAGAACGAGATATGTGCAGCTCCTATCGGGATTTGTCAGCACATTCGGGCGGTCTTGCCAGTCTTGTTTTACCGTTGCTGAAATGTCTTGTAACCGGGATTCCGAGACTGATCGGGTCTTTCCGGGAGAAGGAATATCCTTCATTGACCGTGAGAGCTTGTGATGGGCTAAGTTGATACACCCCTGTAGAGTATAGCTTTCGAAAGCCATGCCCGCGGTTATGTGGCAGATGGGAATTTGTTAATATCCGGTTGTAGAGAACTTGACACTTGACTTAATTAAAATGCAT
This sequence comes from Triticum urartu, assembly GCF_003073215.2. Lineage (NCBI taxonomy): Eukaryota > Viridiplantae > Streptophyta > Magnoliopsida > Poales > Poaceae > Triticum > Triticum urartu. The sequence continues at coordinate 215,496,796 of NC_053025.1, read as the reverse complement.
CAACCGCGTGTGTAGCCGTGATGGTCTCTTTTCGGCGGAGTCCGGGAAGTGAACACGGTCTTGTGTTATGCTTGAACGTAAGTAGCTTCAGGATCACTTCTTGATCACTTATAGCTTCTCGACCGTGCGTTTCTTCTCTTCTCGCTCTCTTTTGCGTATGTTAGCCACCATATATGCTTAGTGCTTGCTGCATCTCCACCTCACTACACTTTCCTACCCATAATCTTAAATAGTCTTGATCTCACGGGTGTGAGATTGCTGAGTCCTCACGGTTCACAAATACTTCCAAATAGTTGCAGGTGCCGATGATGATAGTGCAAGTGACGCAACCGAGCTCAAGTGGGAGCTCGATGAAGATCTTGATCGTTGTTTTGTTTCGTTTCCTATTGATCAGTAGTGGAGCCCAGTTGGGATGATCAGGGATCTAGCATTCGGGGTTGTCTTCTTTTATTTTGGTTCCGTAGGCGGACCTTGATTGTACTCTGGATGATGTATGTTTAACTTGTATTTGTGTGAAGTGGCGATTGTAAGCCAACTCTTTATCCCTTTCTTATTCAGTACATGGGATTGTGTGAAGATTACCCCACTTGCGACTAAACCACCATGCGGTTATGCCTCTAAGTCGTGCCTCGACACGTGGGAGATATAGCCGCATTGTGGGTGTTACATATTACACGTTATGTCACAATACTTATGCCTATTCTCTCTTATTTTACAAGGTTTGCATGAAGAGGGAGAATGCCGGCAGCTGGAATTCTGGGCTAGAAAAGGAGCAAATATTAGAGACCTATTCTGCACAACTCCAAAAGTCCTTAAACTCCACGGAAGTAAGTTTTGGATTATATAAAAATATGGGGCAAAGAAAGCAGCGGAGGGGGGCCACCCACCATCCACGAGGGTGGGGGGCGCGCCCCTATCTCGTGGCCCCCTTGGCAGCCCTCCGGTGCCCATCTTTGGCTATATGAAGTCTTTCGCCCTGGAAAAAATCATAAGCAAGCTTTCAAGATGAAACTCTGCCGCCACGAGGCGGAACCTTGGTGGAACCAATCTAGGGTTCTGGCGGAGCTGTTTTGCCGGGGAAACATCCCTCCGGGAGGGGGAAATCATCACCATTGATCCTCTCATCGATAGGGGGGCAATCTCCATCAACATCTTGACCAGCACCATCTCATCTCAAACCCTAGTTCATCTCTTGTATCCAATCTTTGTCTTAAAACCTCAGATTGGTACCTGTGGGTTGCTAGTAGTGTTGATTACTCCTTGTAGTTAATGCTAGTTGGTTTACTTGGTGGAAGATCATATGTTCAAATCCTTTATGCATATTAATACCCCTCTGATTATGAACATGAATATGATTTGTGAGTCGTTACGTTTGTTCCTGAGGACATGGGAGAAGTCTTGCTATAAGTAGTCATGTGAATTTGGTATTCGTTCGGTATTTTGATGAGATGTATGTTGTCTCTCCTCTAGCGGTGTCATGTGAACATCAACTACATGACACTTCACCATTGTTTGGGCCTAGGGGAAGTCATTGGGAAGTAATAAGTAGATGATGGGTTGCTAGAGTGACAGAAGCTTAAACCCTAGTTTATGCGTTGCTTCGTAAGGGACCGATTTGGATCCAAATGTTTCATGCTATGGTTAGGTTTACCTTAATACTTATTTTGTAGTTGTAGATGCTTGCAAGAGGGGTTAATCATAAGTGGGATGCTTGTCCAAGTAAGGGCAGTACCCAAGCACCGGTCCACCCACATATCAAATTATCAAAGTAACGAACGCGAATCATATGAGCGTGATGAAAACTAGCTTGATGATAATTCCAATGTGTCCACGGGAGCGCTTTCCTTTATATAAGAGTTTGTCTAGGCTTGTCCTTTGCTACAAAAAGTATTGGGACATCTTGCTGCACCTTATTTACTTTTGTTACTTGTTACCCATTAGAAATTACCTTATCACAAAACTATCTGTTACCGATAATTTGAGTGCTTGCAGAGAATACCTTACTGAAAACTGCTTATCATTTCCTTCCGCTCCTCGTTGGGTTTGACACTCTTACTTATCGAAAGGACTACGATAGATCCCCTATACTTGTGGGTCACCAAGACTCTTTTCTGGCGCCGTTTCCGGGGAGTGAAGCGCCTTTGGTAGGTGGAATTTGGTAAGGAAAAATTTATATAGTGTGCTGAAATTTACTGTCACTTGTTACTATGGAAAGTAATCCTTTGAGGGGCTTGTTCGGGGTATCTTCACCCCGACCAGTAGAGCAAAGAGTTTCTCCTCAACCTACTAAACCTACTGAAAATGTTTACTTTGAAATTCCTTCGGGTATGATAGAGAAACGACTAGCTAATCCTTTTACAGGAGATGGAACATTGCATCCCGATTTGCACTTAATCTATGTGGATGAAGTTTGTGGATTATTTAAGCTTGCAGGTATGCCCGAGGATGTTATCAAGAAGAAGGTCTTCCCTTTATCTTTGAAGGGAAAGGCATTGACATGGTTTAGGCTATGTGATGATATTGGATCATGGAACTACAACCGATTGAAATTGGAATTTCATCAGAAGTTTTATCCTATGCATCTGGTTCATCGTGATCGTAATTATATATATAATTTTTGGCCTCACGAAGGACAAAGCATCGCTCAATCTTGGGGGAGGCTTAAGTCAATGTTATATTCATGCCCCAATCATGAGCTCTCAAGAGAAATTATTATTCAAAATTTTTATGCTCGGCTTTCTCTCAATAATCGCTCCATGCTCGATAATTCTTGTACTGGATATTTTATGATGAAGACTATTGAATTCAAATGGGATTTATTGGAAAGAATTAAATGCAACTCTGAAGATTGGGAACTCGACGAAGGTAAGGAGTTAGGTATAACACCTAAGTTTGATTGTGTTAAATCTTTTATGGATACCGATGCTTTTCGTGAATTTAGCACTAAATATGGACTTGACTCTGAAATAGTAGCTTATTTCTGTGAATCATTTGCTACTCATGTTGATCTCCCTAAGGAAAAGTGGCTTAAATATCATCCTCCCATTGAAGTAAAAGTAGCTGAACCTATTAAAGTTGAAGAAAAGACTATCACTTATAATGTTGATCCTATTGTTCCTACCGCTTATGTTGAGAAACCACCTTTCCCTACTAGAATAAAGGATCATGCTAAAGCTTCAACTGTGGTTCGTAAGAGTAATACTAGAACACCTACACCCTCTGAGCAAATTAAAGTTGAACCTAGTATTGCTATGGTTAAGGATCTCTTGTCCGATAATATTGATGGGCATGTTATTTACTTTTGTGATGAAGTTGCTAGAATTGCTAGACCCGATACTAAAAATAAACATAGACCTATTGTAGGCATGCCTATTATTTCTGTTAAAATAGGAGATCATTGCTATCATGGCTTATGTGATATGGGTGCTAGTGAGAGTGCAATACCTCATTTTTTATATGAAGAAATTATGCATGATATTGCACCTGCTGAGATAGAAGGTATTGATGTTACAATTAAGCTTGCCAATAGATATACTATTTCACCGATTGGGATTGTTAGAGATTTTGAAGTCTTGTGTGGGAAAGTTAAATATCCTGCTGATTTTCTTGTTCTTGGTTCCCCACAAGATGACTTTTGTCCCATTATATTTGGTAGACCCTTCTTGAATACTGTTAATGCTAAGATAGACTGCAAAAAGGATATTGTTTCTGTTAGTTTAGGGGATATGCCTCATGATTTTAATTTTGCTAAATTTCATAGTCAACCCCATGATAAAGAATTTCCTAGTAAAGATGAAATTATTGGTCTTGCTTCTATTGCCGTGCCTCCTAATGATCCTTTAGAACAATATTTGCTAGACCATGAAAATGATATGTTTATGAATAAAAGAAGGGAAATAGATGAAGTATTCTTTAAACAGGGACCTATTTTGAAACACAACTTGCCTGTTGAAATTATAGGGGATCCCCCTCCACCCAAGGGTGATCCCGTGTTTGAGATTAAACCATTGCCCGATACTCTTAATTATGCTTATCTTGATGAAAAGAAGATATATCATGTTATTATTAGTGCTAACCTTTCAGAGCAAGAAGAAGAGAAATTATTGAAAACTCTGAAGAAGCACCGTGCTGCTATTGGATATACTCTTGATGATCTTAAGGGCATTAGTCCCACTCTATGCCAGCACAAAATAAAATTAGAGAAAGACGCTAAACCGGTTGTTGATCACCAACGACGGTTAAATCCTAAGATGAAAGAAGTGGTAAGAAAAGAAATACTAAAGCTTCTGGAGGCAGGTATAATTTATCCCGTTGCTGATAGTCAGTGGGTAATTCCTGTCCATTGTGTCCCTAAGAAGGGTGGTATTACTGTTGTTCCTAATGATAAAGATGAATTGATCACACAAAGAATTGTTACAGGTTATAGAATAGTAATTGATTTCCGCAAATTAAATAAAGCTACTAAAAAGGACCATTACCCTCTACCTTTCATTGATCAAATGCTAGAAAGATTATCCAAACATACAAATTTTTGCTTTCTATATGGTTATTCTGGTTTCTCTCAAATACCCGTGTCAAAAGAGGATCATGAAAAGACCACTTTTACTTGCCCTTTTGGTACCTTTGCTTATAGACGTATGCCTTTTGGTTTATGTAATGCACCTGCTACCTTTCAAAGATGCATGACTGCTATATTCTCTGACTTTTGTGAAAAGATTGTTGAGGTTTTCATGGATGACTTTTCTGTATATGGAACTTCTTTTGATGATTGCTTAAGCAACCTTGATCGAGTTTTGCAGAGATGTGAAGAAACTAATCTTGTCTTGAATTGGGAGAAGTGCCACTTTATGGTTAATGAAGGTATTGTCTTGGGGCATAAAATTTCTGAAAGAGGTATTGAAGTTGATAAAGCTAAAGTTGATGCTATTGAAAAGATGCCGTGTCCAAAGGACATTAAAGGTATAAGAAGTTTCCTTGGTCATGCCGGTTTTTATAGGAGGTTCATTAAAGACTTCTAAAAAATTTCCAGGCCTCTGACTAATCTCTTACAAAAAGATGTTCCTTTTGTCTTTGATGATGATTGTGTAGAAGCATTTGAAATACTTAAGAAAGCCCTGATTTCTGCACCCATTGTTCAGCCACCTAATTGGAATTTACCCTTTGAAGTTATGTGTGATGCTAGTGATTATGATGTAGGTGCTATTCTAGGACAAAGAGTTGATAAGAAATTAAATGTTATCCAATATGCTAGTAAAACTCTATATAGTGCCCAGAGAAATTATGCTACTACTGAAAAAGAATTTTTAGCAGTTGTGTTTGCCTGTGATAAGTTCAGACCTTATATTGTTGATTCTAAAGTAACCGTTCACACTGATCATGCTGCTATTAAATATCTTATGGAAAAGAAAGATGCTAAACCTAGACTTATTAGATGGGTTCTCCTACTACAAGAATTTGATTTGCATATTATTGATAGAAAGGGAGCTGAGAACCCCATTGCAGACAACTTGTCTAGGTTAGAGAATGTTCTTGATGACCCACTACCTATTGATGATAGCTTTCCTAATGAACAATTAGCTGTCATAAATGCTTCTTGTACTACTCCATTGTATGCTGATTATGCTAATTACATTATTGCTAAATTTATACCACCTAGTTTCACATACCAGCAAAAGAAAAAGTTTTTCTATGATTTAAGACATTACTTCTGGGATGACCCACACCTTTATAAAGAAGGAGTAGATGGTGTTATTAGACATTGTGTACCTGAGCATGAACAAGAACATATCCTACGCAAGTGTCACATTGAGGCTTATGGAGGACACCATGCTGGAGATAGAACTGCACATGAGGTATTGCAATCTGGTTTTTATTGGCCTACTCTTTTCAAGTTTGCCCGTAAGTTTGTCTTGTCTTGTGATGAATGTCAAAGAATTGGTAATATTAGTAGACGTCAAGAAATGCCTATGAATTATTCACTTGTTATCGAACCATTTGATGTTTGGGGCCTTGATTATATGGGAATGTTTCCTTCCTCTAATGGGTATACACATATTTTAGTTGCTGTTGATTACGTTACTAAGTGGGTAGAAGCTATTCCAACTAGTAGTGCTGATCATAACACCCCTATTAAGATGCTTAAAGAAGTTATTTTTCCGAGGTTTGGAGTCCCTAGATACTTAATGACTGATGGTGGTTCACACTTTATTCATGGTGCTTTTCGTAAGATGCTTTCTAAGTATGATGTTAATCATAGAATTGCATCCCCATATCACCCATAGTCTAGTGGTCAAGTAGAACTGAGCAATAGAGAGCTTAAATTAATTTTGCAAAAGACTGTTAATAGATCTAGAAAGAATTGGTCCAAGAAACTTGATGATGCATTATGGGCCTATAGAACTGCATATAAAAATCCTATGGGTATGTCTCCATATAAGATGGTTTGTGGTAAAGCATGTCACTTACCTCTCGAACTAGAACATAAGGCATATTGGGCCATTAAAGAGCTCAACTATGACTTCAAACTTGCTAGTGAGAAGTGACTATCTAACATTAGCTCACTTGATGAGTGGAGAACCCAGGCCTATGAGAATGACAAATTGTTTAAAGAAAAAGTTAAAAGATGGCATGACAAAAGGATACAAAAACGTGAGTTTAATGTAGGTGATTATGTTCTTTTATACAACTCTTGTTTAAGATTTTTTGCAGGAAAACTCCTCTCTAAATGGGCAGGTCCTTACGTTATCGAGGAGGTCTATCATTCCGGTGCCATAAAAATGAACAACTTCAAAGGCATAAATCTGAGGGTGGTGAACGGTCAAAGAATCAAACATTATATCAGGTAATCCTATAAATGTCAAAACTAATGTTATTGAAACCGTAACCCCGAAGGAGTATATAAGGGACACTTTCTAGATTGTTCCAGCCTCCGAAAAAGAAGAGGTATGTGGTTCGGTAAGTAAACTGACTCCAAAACAGTTCTAATAGCAAATTTTCTCCATTTTGGAATATTTAAGAAAATAGGAAAATAAGAAGCAGTTCGAAAAGGACACGAGGTGCCCATGAGGGTAGAGGGTGCGCCCTACCCCCTTGGGGACGCCCCCTGCCTCGTGGGCACCTCGTGTGCCCTCTGGACTCCATTTTCTTGAACGATACTTCTTTTGGTCAGTAAAAAATCATTATATAATCTCCCGAAGGTTTTGACCACCATACCACGCGATTATCCTCTGTTTTTGTTTCGAGCTGTTTTCTACCAGTGTTGTCAAGGCTAGACATCATGTCGTCCCCCTCCTCCAAGAATCAGGGCGACGATGCTTGGCTAATGAAGATAGAGCTGAAGAGAGAAGAACCCGGAGAGATCAACAAGGATGAATGGACCAAGAAGGCCACGGAGGATCAAGCTCCGGCAGCAGAAGAAGAAGACACCCTTCAACCTCATTACAATCTTCTTACCCCTACTGAAATTGAAGCTTTCAAGATGATTGAAATAGTTCGGGTGCAGAACATGTATCTAACTCATGAAAATATTCTGTTGCAAGAGTGGCACTCAAGGGCATTATTCATAAGTTGGAGCACCTCCTACGCTCGATGTAGGACGACAAGCCTACATCATCAACAACGCCATCATCACTACAACCAAAGGAGAATTGAGTATTGGTATAGGCACTCCCCTTGGCAACCGCCAAGCTTGGGGGAGTGCCTAGGTATCGTATCGTATAACCATCACACTTTTATCTTTACCGTTTTCTTAGTTTGATCCGTTTGGTAATATCTTGATCTAGTAGAATAAAGTTTTAGTATGATTTAGTTTTGATTTTTGCTTTATTACCCTTCTATGTAATCGAGTCCGTGAGCTATATATAACAAAGATTAGTGTTGAGTCAAGGGCTTTTCCATCTTGCTACGATCTTGAGAAAAAAAGAAGGGGAGAGAAAGAATAAAAAGAAGTAAAGAGATCATATGGATCTTATGGAGAGTAATGACTTCACATATAAAGAGTATGATGAATAAAAGTTGTTGAGAGTTGAAAAACATAGTTTTGGTCATCGTTGCAATTAATAGGAAGTAATAAAGAAAGAGAGGTTTTCACATATAAATATACTATCTTGGACATCTTTTATGATTGTCAGCACTCATTAAAATAAGACATGCTAAAAAGTTGTTGTTGGACAAGGAAGACAACGTAATGGGTTATGCTTTCTTACATCCGAAATAAATTATATTCTCAAGGATCATCCAACATGTTGAGCTTGCCTTTCCCCCTCATGCTAGCCAAATTCCTTGCACCAAGTAGAGATACTACTTGTGCTTCCAAATATCCTTAAACCCAGTTTTGCCATGAGAGTCCACCATATCTACCTATGGATTGAGTAAGATCCTTCAAGTAAGTTGTCATTGTTGCAAGCAATAAAAAATGCTCTCTAAATATGTATGATTTATTAGTGTGGAGAAAATAAGCTTTATACGATCTTGTGATGTGGAAGAAATAAAAGCGATGGACTACATAATAAAGGTCCATATCACAAGTGGAAATATAAAGTGACGTTCTTTTGCATTAAGATTTCGTGCATCCAACCATAAAAACACATGACAACCTCTGCTTCCCTCTGCGAAGGGCCTATCTTTTATTCTTGTCTTATACTTCATACAGGAGTCATGGTGATCTTCACCTTTCCTTTTAAATTTTATCCTTTGGCAAGCACTTTGTGTTGGAAAGATCCTGACATACAAGAGTCATAGCTAATTGGATGTGAGTTTTCATGAAATATTATTGTTGACATTACCCTTGAGGTAAAAGGTTGGGAGGCAAAACTATAAGCCCCTATCTTTCTCTGTGCCCTATTAAAACTTCATACCCATAAGTATTGCGTGAGTGTTAGCAATTGTGAAAGACTAAATGATAGTTGAGTATGTGGACTTGCTGAAAAGCTCTTATATTGACTCTTTCTGATGTTACGCTAAATTGCAATTGCTTCAATGACTGATATTATAGTTTGTTAGTTTTCAATGAAGTTTCCGATTCATACTTGAAATTGTGAATGAGTTGTTACTTTAGCATAAGAAATCATATGACAATATATATGTGTGTGTGTGTGTGTGTGTGTTGCTGTTATAAGAATGATCATGATGCCCTCATGTCCATATTTTATTTTATCGACACCTCTATCTCTAAACATGTGGACATATTTTTCGATATCGGCTTTCGCTTGAGGACAAGCGAGGTCTAAGCTTGGGGGAGTTGATACGTCCATTTTGCATCATGCTTTTATATCGATATTTATTGCATTATGGGCTGTTATTACACGTTACATCACAATACTTATGCCTATTCTCTCTTATTTCACAAGGTTTGCATGAAGAGGGAGAATGCCGGCAGCTAGAATTCTGGGCTGGAAAAGGAGAAAATATTAGAGACCTATTCTGCACAACTCCAAAAGTCCTGAAACTCCACGGAAGTCAGTTTTGGATTATATAAAAAATATTGGGCGAAGAAAGCACCGGAGGGGGGCCACCCACCATCCACAAGGGTGGGGGGCGCGCCCTACCCCCTGGGCGCGCCCCCTATCTTGTGGGCCCCCTGGCAGGCCTCCGGTGCCCATCTTTGGCTATATGAAGTCTTTCGCCTTGGAACAAATCATAAGCAAGCTTTCGGGATGAAACTCCGCCGCCACGAGGCGGAACCTTGGCGGAACCTATCTAGGGTTCCGGCGGAGCTATTTTGCCGGGGAAACATCCCTCTGGGAGGGGGAAATCATCACCATCGTCATCACTATCGATCCTCTCATCGGGAGGGGGCAATCTCCATCAACATCTTCATCAACACCATCTCATCTCAAACCCTAGTTCATCTCTTGTATCCAATCTTTGTCTCAAAACCTCAGATTGGTACCTATGGGTTGCTAGTAGTGTTGATTACTCCTTGTAGTTGATGCTAGTTGGTTTACTTGGTGGAAGATCATATGTTCAGATCCTTTATGCATACTAATACCCCTCTGATTATGAACATGAATATGATTTGTGAGTAGTTACGTTTGTTCCTGAGGACATGGGAGAAGTCTTGCTATAAGTAGTCATGTGAATTTGGTATTTGTTCGATACTTTGATGAGATGTATGTTGTCTCTCCTCTAGTGGTGTCATGTGAACCTCGACTACATGACACTTCACCATTGTTTGGGCCTGGGGGAAGGCATTGGGAAGTAATAAGTAGATGATGGGTTGCTAGAGTGATAGAAGCTTAAACCCTAGTTTATGTGTTGCTTCGTAAGGGGCTGATTTGGATCCACATGTTTCATGCTATGGTTAGGTTTACCTTAATACTTCTTTTGTAGTTGCGGATGCTTGCAAGAGGGGTTAATCATAAGTGGGATGTGTCGGCATTCTGGGAACGGGGGTCCCCAGAGTTGCCTACATGCGGCCCGCAGCGTGGCTCCACCAGCGGCCCTGTACGACCCATCTTCACCAGCAAACACTCAAGACCCTCGCGAGGCGGACGATGCAAGACCTCCTCAGGGGCGGCCTCACCAGGCTGGCTTGCAAGGGGTGGAGAGATCAAGGCAAGGGACACCTTGCGAGGTTTCTGTGATGCAAGACATGACGACTGGAGCCAGGCGGGCACCAAACGGGTGCCAGCGCACGCAATGTCCTCATTTCCTCTTGTCTGCTAAAGAGGCAAGTGCAGATGAGGAGTCCCGAGGCATAAGGCAAAGGTTTCCATATCGGTGCAACAAGACCAAGACCAACAGGATGGCAGGACGGAGGTCACTGTGGAGCCCAAGACGGCGTCACCGCCAGAGCCTTTGGTAGGCGAAGACTACTTTTGTTAGGATAGGTTGTAGTAGTTGTCTCCCTTCGAATTTGGCCGTTGTGGGATCCCTTCCGTCTCAATATTTGGGAAGAGGACCAGGGCCTCTATATATAAGACTAGCCACCACCATAGGGAGGCATCTGATTCTGATCCTCAACCACACAAGCACACCAAGCACAAGAACAATTCACCTCACGAGGCTGTTCTTCCCTTGTAACTGTTCATCCTCTTCCCAAGAGGCAATTTACCACACCACACTGGAGTAGGGTATTACACCACAATGGTGGCCCAAAGCAGTATAAATCTTGTGTCTCGTGTTCTTTGGGTTCGTCGAGCTAGGCCATGAAATCATACGGAGTGCAAGCTAGAGAGGGGGAGAGATCTTAGTGCGCACCCCAGTGTTCGAACCCCAAAGGTTTTTCCGGAACCCAATATCTGACATTTGGCGCGCCAGGTAGGGGTGCGCAGGAGCCTGTCCTCCCCCGGTTGATCCGCCGACGCTTCATGGTTCTGATGTCTGGCGACCCAAGGACCAACGCCGACCGCTGGGCAGCTTGGCCAGCCCGGGCGGCGCTGTCTGCCCAAGAAGACCTCAACCCAGCGCTAGGCGGCGCGTGCACCACCGAGCACCGCGGGGCGCGGGTAGCGCAGTCAAACGCCGTCCACCCTCACTCCACGACAAGTGCGGGCGACCGCAAGGGCCTCAAGCCACGCTGCGGCCACGACGCCGCACACCCGACGGGAACAAGCAAACATGAGGGCCGCACTCACGGTGGCTCGGGAGCTGCTGCGATGCCGGCTGATGGAGAGCGGCCGTGATGCATTGCTGGAGCGCTTCACCGAGCTACTGGACGCCGTGGCCTCGGGAGCACCACCCTTCTGCTCCCTTCTTACGCCTCAGGCCATGGCCGGATCACATGGCGGGCCTCGCCGCGCTCGCGCACCCCCAGGTGCACCAGGAGGCTTCATCGACACCGGCGCGACTAGAAGCACCGGATGCCCACTCACGCCCGCGCCACCTCCAATGGGCGCGGGCACGAGCGTTGCCACCCGCGGCCTCGGCGGAGTACCGCTCTACCATCCTCAGGGCGGCGCAACGTGGAGCGTGGGGCACTTCAGCGAGGTGTTCGGGGCGGCGGCCTCAGAGGCCTACGTGCCCCGCGTGATAGACCAGGAGTATGCGCTAGAAGACGACCCTGGCTCATTCCTCGAGCCAGGTTGGGAGGAGGCGTTGGAAGCTGAGGCCTTCCAGGAGCCCCCCGAGCACGCCGTGAGCCTCACCAACCATGCCGACAATGATAGCTATAGGGTACCACTAATCTCTCAGGAGCAAGCTTATGCTAACCATGGGTCACAGGAGGATCAGGTCACAACGGCGAACGGCGGCCCCAGCTCAATGACCTCCCTCCCACCAGGAGGAGGGCACTGGGGGATGCAGGGGAGAGGCCGGGAGCCAGGTCCCTCCCCGCATCGCGCAGAGCAAGGCGCCCCCGGAGGTAGGCCCTCTGTCGGGGAGGTGCCGGTGAGCCCTCAGACGCATCACTGGCATCATCGTCACCATTGCTGGTGCTACCGTCCTCGTCACCGGCATCACCGTCACCATTGCCGGTGTTGCCCGCACCAGCATCGACCACGTCGCCTTCATCCGCAGCGACCACCACCGTGTCATCCTTGGAGGTGAAGGCTCTGACTAGAGCATCCACATTGTCCTCTACCCAGCGTGCCAGGTCGCCCTGGATGGCCTCGGGCACAGGGGCAATGGCAGCGTCGAAGTCGAAGTTGGGATAGGTGTTCTGGAGGTGGCTGAAGACACGGGAGAATGCGTGCTTGAGAAGGCCGCGTCTCCTCTCCTCGACAAGCATGCGAGCCCTCTCGGATCGATTCTCCAGGTGTGTCACCACGTCGGTGAAGAAAAGGAGGTGACTGGCGTAGTCGTTCGAGTGGGGATGAGGTGCATTTTTGTCACAAATGGCGCCCAGCGCCGCGTTGGCTCTGACCCTGAGGTTTTGGAGCATGGGGGTGTTGGCTGCACGGAGGATTCGGCGTTGGCGACCCCCTGCTGAAGGGAAAACAGCTCGGCACGAGCGGAAGCCAGCTCGGCTTGCACTAAGGACAGGGCGGCTGCGGCGGCTTTCTCGCGATGTTCAGCCTCATCCAACCCTGACCTGAGGGCATTAGTCCTGCCCACAGCCTCGGCTTCCACAAGCTTCAACTTCAGTTCGTACCTGCGCACAAGATCCGTGCGAGCCTCGGCCACCCGGCGGTCGACTTCCTCCTGGGCCTTGGCCTCGCGCGCGGCGACATCATCCTCATCTTGGGAAACCTTGTGCTCCCTCGTCTCCAACCGCTTAAGCCCAAGGCCGCGCTCCGTGGCTTCCAATGCCAGCGCTTCCTCGCGCCTCAGGATCTCTTCCTCCTCGGCAGGTGTCCCCTTCATCAACGCTAGGGCGGCCTTGCGTGCCTCCACTTGCTGCTCCAGGGAGGCACTCCAGGCTTGGAGCTCCCACACACGTTTCTCTGCGATCTCGCAGCGTCGATCAGCTTCCCGGGCTTCTTCCAAGGCTCGGGCGCAAGCTTCGCACAAGGTCGCAAGAGACGCCTCGGCCTTCGCGTTATCAAGCTCACGTTGGTGGCGCCCGAGGTTGATGACCACCTTTAGTTTATGCCACTCTTCTGCCAGCCGAAGACCCTCGGCCTCGAGGCGCGCGTCTACATCCACGAGCTCCCCGCCAAGCCGGCTCATTGCTCCCATCGCCTCCTAGAAGAGCTCGTGGCTAATGATGCCCCGTTCATGTGCAACCTTGAGCACGTGGCCGACTCCATCCTCCACAGTGGGGGCCGTCGACGGGATCCGAAGCGGCTCACCCCCTTCCCACAGGGGGCTGGGGGTTGGCGCCCGTCCGGTTGCCGTCTGGGCTTCGGTAGGAGCCCGGTCGGGTTGGGGCTCGCTGCCTGAAGAAGGAACCCAGACCTAAGCCACCCGGCCGCCGTCTATAACCAGAGGAGGAGCCCTTGGCGTGCTTGTCACACCCTCGACAAGGCCACAAAGAAGAGACGGCAGGAGCGCGGGCTCAAGGCGCCAAGCTAGTGTGTCTGCCTCTCCAGCCGACCTCGCGACGGGTGCAGCATGCTGGCCTGGGACGCTCAAGGCCAGCGGGAGATCCGAGGCAGGAGGATGTTGCTTCTCGAGGAGCTTCGCGGCCTTAGCAGATGGGATCCTGAAGAGCCACCATCAGGAAGGGAAGTAGCACTCAAGGAATTACAAAGATAAGGTACTTACTCATCTATGGCGATGTAGTTCCTCTGTTTCAACGGCCGGAAAGCACCGCTGCCGCAGCTTGGGGACCCCTTCCTCTTGCGAAGCGCATTGAAGTCTACACGGAGCCGCCGAAGCATTGGGCGTGGCGACCAGCGCAGGGCGCGGCTGGTGAAGCACCCGAGGAGGTGACCTCAGGAGCGCCAAGCTGGGGAGAGCCATCAAGTACCGCCTCATGACGGCCTCCAGAGGCCTCAGGAGCTTCGGCCTCGGGAGCAGCGAGTTGCGTCGCCCCCTGAACTGCTTCCTCAGTGTGAGAGTTGTGGGCTCCCGAAGATGACACCTCAAGAACTGCGGGCAGCTTCGATGCCTCGGCGCCCGCGCCTCCAGCCTCCGGTGGTGCTTGCCCCCCTGCGTCCACTCTTGGGGCAAGTTCGGTGCCGGCGACAAGGAGGGGGACCACGGTGAAGAGGTTCTTGCAGGACCCCTGAAGGCCAACCGGATGCAGCCCCCATTCGTCAAAGGGGGCATCTTCCCCGCGAACTCCACCCTTTTCGAGCAACGTTACAAGAGACAGCCCGCCGGTGGCATATCGGCTGGCGAGGGGTTTCCCGCCAGGACCTCGAGCACCGTTCTTCATGCCTCGAGCAGAAGCTCTGACTCCTGGAGCATCATGCAATCCGGGCCGACAGATAGGGTCCACATCGGCTGGGAATGGCGCTGGAGTGGGGCGATGCGGCGTTGGAGGAACTCCTTCATCACCATGGGCGCGGCCAATCCAAGGTCTTTCAACCTCCTCAGCCGGAGGCAGACGAAGGCAAGGCGGGGGCTCGTAAGCTTCTCATGAGCCCAGCTGGAGCTGGGAACGGCGGGCGCAGACGGAGGCGAGAGCAAAGGGCTGAGTACTCTGACATCCACATACACCCACCGCGTCCGGAACCCACTCACAGACGGCGGGAGCTCAAAGTCAATCCCCGAGCCGGCCGTCGCCGCCACGGCCTGGAAGCTCAGGCACCCCGAGCATTGCCGGGGATCGGTCAGGTGCAGCGAGAAGAAATGGCGCAGAAGGGCCACGGAGGGGGCGATGCCCACCATGGCCTCGCAGACAAAGGTGAAGACAGCAAGAAGAGCAACAGATTGGGGATCTAAGTGCAGCAGGTGAATATGGTAATGGGAAAGCACGGCGTTGAAGAAAGCGGAGACAGGGGGATCAGACTGGCCCACAGGGCATCGACGAAGAACTGGACCTCGGTGGCTGCTCTGTTGACAGAAGCTCGGGACGCCGGCCAGGCCGCAGTCTCCCCCATTCATTGAAGCTGGTGGCGAGCGCGAGGCAGACCTTGTCCATGGCTTCCTCATTGAGCACCCGCGATCCGCCGACAGCGGGCTCGACTGCAAGAGGCGGGTTGGCTGAGGACAGGGGCTTCTTCCCTTTCTCTGCCTGGTTCGGCGCCATGATGATGGGGAGGACTGAGCTCAGGTTGGATTGGGAGAGGGAGCTGAAGTTCGAGGAAGCGAAGGAGTTGGGGGGTGCATTGCCAACAAGGGGGAAATAACTGTGTGGGACACCGTGGCCGCCTAGCTAGGCGGATATCAAGGCTGCATGGGGAAGCAGGGCCACCCACGTCCAATCAATCTCCACGTGTCAAGCAGGGCCGCATGCTGTTGGGGCCCGTGGCGCTCCGCACTTACCCTTTGGCTTCGCCTTGAAGCCAAGCCCGAGTGCGCCTTGGGCCTGGGGGCTACTATCGGTGTTCTGGGAACGGGGGTCCCCAGACTTGCCTGCCTGCGGCCCGCAGCGTGGCTCCACCAGCGGCCCTGTATGGCCCATCTTCACCAGCAAACACTCAAGACCCTCGCGAGGGGCCAAGCCTCGCGAGGTGAATGACACAAGACTTCCTCAGGGGTGGCCTCACTAGGCTGGCTCGCGAGGGGCGAAGAGATCAAGGCAAGGGACACCTCGCGAGGTTTCTGTGATGCAAGCCATGACGACTAGAGCCAGGTGGGTGCCAGCGCGCGTAGTGTCCTTGTTTCCTCTTTGGTGCTAAAGGGGCAAGCATAGGCAAGGAGTCCCGAGGCATCAGGCAAAGGTTTCCATATCGGTGCAACAAGACCAAGGCCAGCAGGACGGTAGGACGGAGGTCACCATGGAGCCCAAGACGGCGTCACCACCAAAGCCTTTGGCATGCGAAGACTACTTTTGTGAGGATAGCTTGTACTAGTTGTCTCCCTTCGAATTTGGCCGTTGTGGGATCCCTTCCCGCTCAATATTTGGGCAGAGGACCAGGGCCTCTATATATAAGACTAGCCACCACCATAGGGAGGCATCTGATTCCGATCCTCAACCACACAAGCACACCAAGCAAAAGAACACCTCACCTCGCGAGGCTGTTCTTCCCTTGTAACTATTCATCCTCAGCCCAAGAGGCAATCCACCACACCACACTGGAGTAGGGTATTACACCACAATGGTGGCCTGAACCAGTATAAATCTTCCGTCTCATGTTCTTTGGGTTCGTCGAGCTAGGCCGTGAAGTCATACAGAGTGCGAGCTAGGGAGGGGGAGAGATCTTAGTGCGCACCCCAGTGTTCAAACCTCAAGGGTTTTGCCGGAACCCGAAATCCGACAGGATGCTTGTCCAAGTAAAGGCAGTACCCAAGCATCGGTCCACCCACATATCAAATTATCAAAGTAACGAACGCGAATCATATGAGCGTGATGAAAACTAGCTTGACGATAATTCCCATGTGTCCTCGGGAGCACTTTCCTTTATATAAGAGTTTGTCCAGTCTTGTCCTTTGCTACAAAAAGGATTGGGCCATCTTGCTGCACCTTATTTACTTTTGTTACTTGTTACCCGTTACAAATTACCTTATCACAAAACTATCTGTTACCGATAATTTCAATGCTTGCAGAGAATACCTTACTGAAAACTACTTATCATTTCCTTCTGCTCCTCGTTGGGTTCGACACTCTTACTTATCGAAAGGACTACAATAGACCCCCTATACTTGTAGGTCATCAGCGCCCCGTCCGCGGGCGTGGGTCCTGAGGTGGTGCGGTTGGAGACACCGCTCTCCTGAAGCTCATGGCTGCGCAACTGCTCCTTCTTCTTGGGGACGGCCTCAGGAGGGCAGACGGCGCCTTCATTATCCGTGTCTTCGGCCGCTGCAGCCTGGTAAGTGCGCTCGAGAGAGCACACCGCGTCCTTTTCCTTGCAGGCAACTGTGATGACACCGCAGCTTCTTGGCATCTTGAGGACATTGTAGCTGTGATGAGCCACTGCCATAAACTTGGCCAGGGCTGGATACCCAAGGATGGCGTTGTACGGCAGGCGGATGTGGATGACGTCAAAGTCGATGAGCTCGGTGCGGTAGTTGTCGTGCTTGCTGAAGGTGACAGAGAGGCGGACCTGCGCTATCGGGGTGGTGGAGCCGTTGGTCACTCCTGAGAAGGGCTTGGTTGGCTGCAGCTAATCATACAACACTTGGAGGCGGTCGAAAATTTCGACAGAGAGGACATTGAGCCCTGCACCACCGTCAACGAGGGTCTTGGTGACGAGGATGTTGCTGATGATGGGCGAGCAGAGCATAGAGAGGGCGCCGCCAGTTGCTGCGCACTTGAGCTGGTTGGATGAGCTGAAGGTAATGGTGTACTTGGACCACCTGAGTGGGAGCGTTTCCTCGAGCCTGGGGAGGGCTGCATTCACCTCACGAGCAAACAACTTGAAGATGCGCTGGGAGGCTGGGGCCTGAGCGCCACCCAGGACGCAGGCGACAGCGCGAGGCTCTTGGAAGCCCCCAACCCCCTCGTCCTGGTGATGGTCATCGTTCCTCCTTGGTGGTGGCGGTAGAGGAGGTAGGCCAACATTGCCCTGAGGGCGGTCCTCACAAGGCTGGTCCCTCCAGGCGCCCTCGCAAGGCTGGTCCTGTCAGAGATCCTTGCGAGGCAGATCGCGCCACTCCTAGCGGGGGCTGCGGTTGTCCAGTGTCCTCCACTTTGGCCTCCTCCACGACCGTAGCCTCAGTTGTTGCGCTCGGGGCGTCGACCGAAGCATCCGTCGTGGATGGCCTTGAGCTCCTGACAGTCGTTGGTGTTGTGGCTATGCATGTTGTGGAAGGCGCAGAACGGGCGGTTGGCCTTGGACGACTCGGGGTGGTCGCAATCGCGCTTCATCTCCGGCTCCACCGCGAGCACGACAACCCCTTTGCGCTTCACGTCCTTGGTCTTGGCATTCTTG
The DNA here is from genome assembly GCF_003073215.2 of Triticum urartu. NCBI lineage: Eukaryota > Viridiplantae > Streptophyta > Magnoliopsida > Poales > Poaceae > Triticum > Triticum urartu. The sequence continues at coordinate 215,478,494 of NC_053025.1, read as the reverse complement.
TCTTCCGGGTCGGCGGCTGGAAGCTCGAGAAGGGAGAGGCATCCCTCCTCAGGTCTTGTCGGAGTAATGGGCCACGGGTAGCCTAACCCGAGTCCCCGAGCCTTTCAAGACATCAGGGCTGGCTGCGCCCCTCAAAGGCACCAAGAGGAAGTGCCACCTTCTGGTGGCCGGCTGTCCCAAGCGGCTAGCTGCCGGAAGGCGACCGGGTTCAAGAAGGCGGCTACAAGACGGGCCGACTTCCTGCGGGCAGCCTCCAGAGAGGCCGGATCCTAGCAGGCGGCCCACCGCGCCCTTGGAGTCTGCGCTCCCATTTAAGAAGAAGAGACGGGGTGAGGCTACAGTGTAGCCCAAACCCCCCATATCCAGGGCAGGACGTGGCCACAGTACTCCATACAGACGGAGATCTCTGCCTGTATGTGGCACTGTTGCCACTCCATCCCTGACGTCCCTGCTGGCAGGCGAGGCCCTGTTCCCATGATGACCTATCGGTACGGCCTGCAGGCGGCGGGCCCTACTTGGCAGCGAGAGCCCAGGAGTCGGCGGAGGCCGGACCAGTCGGACCTGAGGGAAGCTGGCTCCCGGCAGGCGTCCCATTCCTCCCCCGAGGTCCGCGCACCATTAACCAGATGAGACCCGAAGTGGCTACAGTGATCTCCCACCAGGCGGTGGGACTGTAGCCACGCTCCCTTGACCAAGCATGCGTCATTAGCACGATGGCTACAGTAACCAGTGGCCGGCAAGACCCGCGAGCGGCGGCAGCGGCCTGTCGCCTCCGCACTAGACCGGTCGGCGGGGCCCACCAGGCAGCGGGCCCTAGCAGCCGGCGGAGAAGCCGACGACCAGAGACGCTGACAGCTGGGTCCTACACCCGGCCAGATTACCAATGTACCCCTGGGGGGTAGGACTATATAAACCCCCCAGGGCACCCATGCAAAGGGTTCCCAACTTGTTAGAACTAGACTCATACCTAGAGGAAGGAGAGAGCGAGCCTGCCTTCTCCTACCTCTAGCATACAGCTCGAGGAGCACCATTGTACTCACTTGCGCCTTAGTGATCATGCGGAGACCCCACAGAGCAGGACTATGGGTGTTATCTCCTAGGAGAGCCCCGAACCTGGGTAAAGTATGCCGGCGTTCGTGTCTACGCCTCATCCCGCTTCCAGGCACCGGCGACGTTCTACTCGCTCCCACCATGATAAGCCATCCATTGGCATATGTCGCACCCAACCCCCGACATTTGGCGCCCACCATGGGGCGAGGTGCACCGTCTCCCGAAGACCTATTCTGGACAGGAACCCTGTTCCTTCCTGGCGAGCGCAGCCAGCCCGACACGCCAGACAGCGTCTGGGCTGACGCGCTGCACGACACGGAGGTCGCCTGTGCGGTGAGCTGCCTCACCGATCTTGTTGGCGAGATCCGCCTCTCCAACGAGCCCGCGTTTGATGCAGGCACAAAAGGCCCCAAGAGCCTCCTTGTCAGCCTCCTCGATCAGCTCCACGTCTCCAGTAAGCCTGCTGTGGACTTGGAGTCGGTTGGCCCACCGACCCGATGCTTGTCGACTCCGACACGGCGTCGCTTGACGCGTTCCCCACCAACGTGGTGTTCTACGACGAACTGCCTCCTCGCGCGAACAACGGCGGCAGCACCGTCATAGAGGTGCTCGTCATCAGCCATGACGAGCGCTCTGGCGGAGGTGGCGAGGATCCGTTGTAGGCGGCAATGCAAGACCTAACCGCGCCCATCCCGGAAGACGCTGACGCGGAGACACTGGAGGCATGTCGTGTCTAGCTCGTCGAAAGCGCCAACCGGCTGGCCAGCACAAGACGCCTTTCGGAGGCCTAACAGCGTGAGATGGACCGTGCTGTCGGCGGCACACCGGCTCCTGGTGGGCCTAGCCACATTGGCCCGGTCCGACAGCATGGAGGACCATCGCCAGCATGTTTGGGACAGATCATCGCATCTACGCCACGCCTGCAGAGAATATACGAGCCGCCCAGGCGGCAGCAGACGAGCTAGACAAGCTCGAGGGCGACGAGCGCCGCAACATGATGGAGCGCGTCTAGCAGCTCCTTGACGCAGCTGCTGAGCAGTAAGAGGCTGGTTGCCGCACTGAGGCACTCAACCGGCGAAACGATGATCCGCCTCCTCGCCGGGACCAAGGCGCGACATCCCAGACGCCGACTGGTGGTGTCTGCGATAGGGGAGACAAGGAGTCGGCTGCCAGCCACAGCCGGACTCGCATCACCATCGAGCACGACCAAGAACTGTGCGGCGGCGAGACGACTATTCGCCTACCCCTCCCCGTAGGTAAAGGTGCATTTCCCCTCCGCCTGTTGACCACCCGACACTCGGCGACCGCCTCGGTCGTCGAGAAGGAGTCGGAGAGAACGACGCCCGCCACCGGATCGACCACCTCAACCGATCCCTGGCGCTAGAAGAAGAAGATGAGCTGGGTCCGCCTTGTTTTGGCCCCCGCATCCGAGATGAGCCCTTTCCTAAAGGGTTCACGCTCCCGAGAGATACGCCCAAGTACACCCGCTCCGTGAAGCCGGAGGACTGGCTGGTCAACTACTCCACAGCCGTCAGCATCGCCGATGGCAACAAGCGCGTTGCCGTGAAGTACGTTCCACTCATGCTCCAGGGCATAGCCCGGACGTGGCTGAACAGCCTAAAGCCCCGCAATATCAACAGTTGGGTTGATTTCACCGAAGCTTTCATCCGCAACTTCACTAGGATGTACAAGCGGTCTCCCAAGCCTCGCCAGCTCTCCTTATGCGTCCCAGGTCCCAACGAGTCGACTCGTGACTACCTCACACGCTGGGCCGAGCTGCGCAATTCCTGCAAGGGCGTGCACAAGGTGCAGGCCATCGAGTATTTCACTGCCGGGTGCCGAGAAGCCACCCTCCTCAAGCACCGGCTTCTCTATGATGAGCCGGCGACCCTCGACGAACTGCTGATCATAGCCGGCAAGTACGCCACAGCCGACTCCTCCATGAAGGCAGAAATCAAAGTTGACACGTCTGGCAAGGTGGCCCCTCAAGCTCCGCGGACTCCGGCTAGCGACACTAATCGACGCCAGCAACCGAATGACAACAAGTGCAAGGCCACGCCGCCGGCTTCCACCAGCCGGCAGGTGGCGACAGTCGAAGATCGGCAGCCAGAAGGGCAGCCTGCTCCCAAGTGTCAGAAGGGCGGCAAGACCAACTGGTTGCCCACCTTCTTGTACGAGCAGACTCTCGATGCACCCTGAAAGTTCCACAGCAAAGCGAAGCCGTCCAACCACACCACTCGGAAGTGCCACTGGCTCACCCGGATTGCCAAGGGTGATGGGCTCCCGCCTCCTCCGTCTGTCGGTGTGCCGCCTCCTCCTCCGTAGCAGGCGGCGGTTCGGCCAGTCGGCACCATACAAGATGAATACCCTGAAGAGCATGGAGCTTATGTCGTGTTCGCTAGCGTGGCCAAAGATAGGCACAATAGACGGCATCGACAACAAGAAGTAAATGCAATCGCATCAGAGACCCCCCGAGTTCATGCATTGGTCTGAGAAGCCCATCAGCTGGAGCAGAGCTGACCACCCAGAGGTGATGCCAAATCCCGGTTCTTATGCCCTGGTTTTGGATGCCACTTTCGCCACAAAGAGGCAGGCTGCTCGCTTTTCCCGAGTCCTGATAGACGGAGAAGCTAGGAATCAAACAAAGGCAGCTTCAGCCCAGTCGGACTGTGTTCCATGGCATAGTTCCTGGCCTTTCCTGCTCACCAATCGGCAAGACTCAAATTGACGTCCTCTTCGGAGACAAAGAGCACTTTCGCCGAGAGCCAGTCTAGTTTGTGGTGGTGGACCTTGAGAGCCCTTATCATGCACTGCTTGGCCGGCCTGCTCTGGCCAAGTTCATGGCGGTCCCCCACTATGCCTACCTCAAGATGAAGATGCCGAGCACCAAGGGAATCCTAACCATAACTGGGTACTACAAGAAGTCATCCACCTGCGCGGCAGACAACAGCCGGCTAGCCGAGTCCCTTGTGATTGCGACTGAAAAGCGGCTCCTTGACCAGGTTGTGGCAATGACAGGCAAGCTGCCGGAAATGTCGCCCAACCCCAAGGAGTTGGAAGCTGAGGGCTCGTTCAAGCCGACCAAAGAGACAAAGAAGATACCCTTGGACCCGGAGCACCCGGAGAGGCACGTTGTCATAGGTGCGAACCTTGACAGCAAATAGGGAAGTGAGCTCGTCGATTTCCTCCGTGAGAATCAGGACATCTTTGCATGGTCTCCCAAGGACATGCCGGGTGTTCCGACGGATTACGCCGAGCACAAGCTACATGTCCGACCTGATGCTAAGCCAGTCAGGCAGCCCTTGCGCTGCCTGTCAGAGGAGAAGAGAAGAGTTGTTGGAGAAGAAATAGCCCGACTTCTAGCAGCCGACTTCATCATAGAAGCGTTCTTTCCTGAATGGTTAGCCAACCCAGTCCTCGTGCTGAAGAAGAATAAGCAGTGGCGCATGTGTATTGATTATACCGGCCTCAACAAAGCTTGCCCCAAAGACCCATTTGCTTTGCCAAGAATCGACCAAGTAATTAACTCCACAGCCGGATGCGAGCTGTTGAGCTTTTTGGATGCATACTCAGAATATCATCAGATCAAGTTGAGCCCGGCCGACAGGTTGAAGACCGCCTTCATCACACCATTCGGAGTCTTCTGTTACATGACATGACGTTCGGCTTGAGAAATGTCGGTGCCACGTTCCAGCGTTGCATGCAGAAGTGTCTCCTCAAGCAACTCGGCAAAAACGCCCACGTCTATGTGGATGATGTTGTGGTGAAGACGGAGAAGCGCAGAACGCTGCTAGAAGACCTCAAGGAGACCTTTGAAAACTTGCGCCGATTTCAAATCAAGCTCAACACGGAGAAATGCGTCTTTGGAGTACCAGCTGGCCAGCTTCTTGGCTTCCTGGTCTCAGAGCGTGGCATAGAGTGTAACCCTATGAAGATCAAGGCCATCGAGAGGATGGAGGTGCCCACTCGACTGCTGGACATGCAGAAATTCACTGTTTGCTTGGCATCCGTCAGCCGTTTCATCAGTCGGCTGGGCGAGAAGGCTCCTCCCCTGTACCAGCTCATGAAGAAGACCACTTTTTTCGAGTGGAACGACAAGGCGGATGAAGCTTTTCTCCATCTCAAGAAGATGCTGACCACTCCGCCTGTCCTGGCGGCTCCGACTGCTGAGGAGCCCATGCTTCTCTACATCGCCGCCACCAGCCGGGTGGTCAGCACAGTCATAGTTCTGGAACGCAAGGAAGAAGGCAAGGCACTACCGATCAAGAGGCCGGTGTATTACCTGAGTGAAGTGCTATCCGCCTCCAAGCAGAACTACCCGCACTATCAGAAGATGTGCTACAGCGTACACTTGGCCGCCAAGAAGCTGAAGCCATAGTTCCAGGAGCACCCAACCACTGTTGTCTGCACTGCTCCTCTTGCCGAGATCATTGGAAGCCGAGATGCTTTGGGCCGAGTAACCAAATGGGCCATAGATTTGGCGCCCTACACCATCTACTACCAGCCTCGCACCACCATCAATTCACAAGCACTAGCCGACTTCCTCGTCGACTGGGCCGAGACCAGTACCTGCCGCCAGCGCCAGACTCCACCCTTTGGCGGATGCACTTTTATGGTTCCAAGGTGCGCACCGGTTTGGGAGCCGGCATCGTCCTCACCTCTCCCAAAGGCGACAAGCTCAGATATGTGCTGCAAATCTACTTTGCCGCCTCCAACAACGTTGCTGAATACGAAGCACTCATTCACGGGCTCTAGCTTGCCAAGGAAATCGGCATTCGCCGGATCCTGTGTTATGGAGACTCTGACTTGGTGGTCCAGCAGTCGTCAGGCGACTGGGACGCCAAAGATGCAAACATGGCAAGCTACCGCTTCCTCGTCCAGCAACTCAGTGGATACTTTGAAGGGTGCGAGTTCCTACATGTGCCAAGAAATGACAATGAGCAAGCAGATGCCTTGGCACGAATCGGCTCCACCCGACAAGCAATACTAGCCGGCGTCGCCCCGCAATGCCTCCTTAAGCCGTCTGTCAAGCCATCGCCAGAGTCCGATTCCATCTTCGTGCCGGCTCCTCCTGAAGTAGTCAGATCCGACTTAAGGACCCCAGCAGCCGGCGCGGGGAATTCGGCAGGCGGAACGGGGACTGCGGCAGCCGCGCCCAGCCCGGGGACTTCAGAACCCGGCCCGAGGACTGCAGCAGTCAGCTCGGGGACTTCATCAATTCAGCAAGCGGCAGCGGACTCCAACCCGCCGCCTCCCGGCCCAACCGCCCTCGTGCAAGTTGCAGTCCTGGCAGTCGAAGAAATAGCAGCACCTTCATGGGTGCAACCCATCCTCAACTTTCTGGTGAACAAAGAGCTGCCGACTGATGAGATCACGGCCCGGTAAGTCCAACGCCGGGCAGTAGCGTACACCGTTGTCAACAGAGAACTTGTGAGACGCAGTGCCACGGGCATGTACCAGCGCTGCGTAGAGCCAGAGTAAGCTCAAGCAATCCTCAAAGACATCCACCAAGGCGAGTGTGGCCACCATGTGGCTTCAAGAACTCTTGTTGCCAAAGCTTTCCGCCATGGGTTTTTCTGGCCGACTGCTCTATAAGACGCCAAAGGCTTGGTCTAGAAATGCAAAGGGTGCCAGAAGTTCCGCTCTAAGCCTCATCAGCTAGCTTCTGCACTCAAGACAATCCCCATTGCCTGGCCCTTCGCTGTCTGGGGGCTGGATATGGTGGGACCATTCAAGACAGCACGCGGTGGCATGACTCATCTGCTTGTCGCGGTGGACAAGTTCACGAAGTGGATAGAAGCAAAACCAATCAAGAAGTTGAACGGTCCGACTGTTGTGACTTCCATCACCGACATCACCATCCGGTATGGCATACCACACAGCATCATCACCGACAACAACACAAAATTTGCCAAAGGCGCCTTGGCTCATTTCTGCACGACGCATGGCATCCGACTGGACTTAGCATCCGTTTCCCATCCGCAGTCAAACGGCCAAGTGGAGCGGGCAAACGGCCTCAGTTTGTCCGACATCATTCCCCGACTGGTCGAGCCTCTGGAGCGCTCGGCCGACTGTTGGCTCGACGAGCTGCCGGCCGTCCTTTGGAGCCTGCGCTCAACTCCGAACAAGTCAACCGGCTTCGCGCCCTTCTTCCTTGTCTACGGTGCCGAAGCCGTCTTCCCGATGGACATAGAATTCAACTCCCCTCGAGTCACCATGTACACCGAAGAAGAGGCAAAAGAAGCACGAGAAGATGGCGTCGATCTACTGGAAGAGGGCCGGATGCTGGCACTCAGCCGGTCCACCATCTACCAACAGAGTCTATGCCGGTACTACAACCGGAAGGTCAGGCCAAGATCCTTCCAAGAGGGAGACCTTGTGCTCCGGTTGATCCAGCAAACAGCCGGCCATCACAAGCTCTCGGCACCTTGGGAAGGCCCCTTCATCATCAGCAAGGTGTTGGGCAACGACTCCTACTACCCGACCGATGCTCAGAAGCCTCGAGCATGCAAAAGATATGACTCCGTCAAGGAGACGGAACGACCATGGAATGCAAACCTCCTCCGAAGGTTTTACAGTTAAACGCAGTATGTACCAAGCAAACTTTTGTATTAAGTATGAAGACTCCAGGTCCCCCGAGAAGAAGCTCGGGGACTGCCCTCATTTATCTATATGATAAGTATTATGCCTATGAATGTGTTAGTCTGCCTGGCACCGGGTTCGACCAGTCAACCCGGGGGCTCGCCACCTTGTACTATGTAATGCTTCCAGAAGCCGGACAAGTAATGTGTTGGCACTTAAGCCTTCTCCTTCCAAAGTTGTAGCTCGCAGAGTGGCTACCCGGTAGGCAGGAGTGAAAGGTAGGAAAGGGTGCCCACGTGAAAAATGGCTAAGGACCCAAAAGCATGTGCATAGTTCAAGCCGGCTCCCCGCCTCACCGACCGGCTGCCACGCAGCCGGCCGGCCAGCTTCTAGTTAAATTGCTAAACACTCTAGTCGGCTAAGTACTTGCCTTCCCAAAGTGGCTAAGTACTTGACCCAGCCACAGTCCGAAAAGCGGCTGTCCGGCTGGCAAGACGACAACTGAGGGAGGGCGACAAAGGAAAAAGGCCATGGAGCAGAAAGCAAGAAGAGATATAACTCGGCAAAAATATTTACATAACAAAAGGCCCTTGGCCAACATTCAACAGAAGTTCAAAATACATCCCACGGGTGGAATTGTGTGAAGCTAATAAAGTTTGTCAAGACTGATAACCAGGTAAAAACAAAGATAAATTGGCAGCCTAGGGAGCAGCAGACGGGTTTGGTGGAACAGTGGAGTTGGTGGTGCCGGTTGGTGGAGCGGCCGGCTGGTCAGTCTCCGCTTGGTTGCCTTCAACAGAAGTCGGCTCGCTCTGGCGTGGCTCGTTGCTAGAGGCCCGGTCGAGCTGAGGCTGGCCGTCTGCTTCAACCTCTGGCGCTTCCTCTTCACCTTCCTCCTCCTCCTCGTCTTCTCCCTCGTCGCTGGAGTCGATCACTTCGGCCGAGTCCTTGCCATCCTCCATGTTTAGCCCGAACGAGTGTGCTGGCACCTCGACACCATTCTCAGCCAGCTCCGGGACGAAGACGTTGGTGTTGGTGTACTCGGCGATTGCCGCCGCCCACTTGGTGAGATCACGCTCCATCGCCACCAGCCCCTCCTGGGCCTCCTGTCAAAACATGGTCAACTGGGCTATATCTCAACCAGGGTACCACGCCTTGACAAACTCTAGGGCCCGGCGTGCGCCAGCCCGGGCCGACGAGCCCTTCCAAGCCTCAAGACGGCTGGCCGCCACTTCCAGCCAGTCAACGGTCCGGCTGGGAGTGCGCGGAGCTGGCATGTCTGGCCACAGGGCAGAGATCGCCTGGCCCTCGACACGCTGAAGACGGCGCAACAACCGATGAGCCGTTGAAGGCGGGCCTGGACGCTGAGGAGTTGCTCACTAAGGGTTCGGGGGGCGTCGGCAGTAATCTGCGCTCCTTCCGCCCTCCATTCCTCGTGATAGGCCTCAATAGCCTAGTTGGCAGCATCGGAGTGGCCGGGAAGGAAATCTGCACGAGCAAAAAAGCAAGTAAGTCAGAAGCCGAAAGCTAGAAGCCGGCCTGGTCGGCAGCCGGCAAGTCAAAGAAAGAAGAAGGAAGAAGCTTACCATCAACCATGTCTTTGATCTCGCCGAAGCTGGTAGTCAGCATGGCCTCCTTATCAGTCCAGGCGGAGCATTCGGTCTCGAACTCGGCAAGGAGACCGGACTCCTTCGCCTCCGCCTCTTTCTGAGCCATCTTGAGAAGCTCCGCTAGCTGCGTGGCCAGCCAGTCACGCTCTTCGGCCAGCTTGCTGCACTCCTCCTCCTTGGCGCGCAAGGCGGTCTCGGCTTCACCAAGTTGCTGCTACAGGGCAGCGTTGGCCTCTACAAGAAGGGAGAAAGGAAAAGGCGTCAGCAGCCAACGGGAAAGAAGAACAGTTGCCGGGGAGATCCGGCCCGACTGCTCAGCAGTCGGCCCGAATCTCGGGGACTACAGCCCGCGGGTGCGCCAGCGCGCCCCCACAGAGAAAGGAAATAGGGACTTACTCTGGCTCTCCGATAAGTCGACGGCCCATCGGTCCAGCTCTCAGACGTTAGAGTTGAAGGCGACTGCGCGGAGGTTGTGATAGTCCTATAAAGAAGATAGCAGATGAAGTCAATACTCGGAGCTCGCCAAATTAAAAGCTCCAAGCCGCCTGCTCGGCAGCCGGCCTGAAGCTCAGGGACTACATTAAGTGGGTGCGCTGGCGCGCCCCCACAAAGAAGTAAAGAAATTCAAGAGTCAAAGTTGAAGAAACGTACCCGGATGGCCGCTTGCGACTCCAGGAACGCCTGGTTGCACCACTTCAGGGCATCTGCTTCAGCTTGAGGCTTGCCTTGGACGTCCAGGATCGCCTGGTTCAAAGGGCCCATCCCGCCTCCTCGCACCCAGTCGGCGGGTGTGGCGCTGGTCACCTCGGAGTCTGGGATTGATGAGCTCATGACACCGACTTCCAATGGGCGTGGTGCCGAAGCCGCCTTTGCAAACCGGTGGCGCGATGGTGTGCGGACCTCTGGAGTTGCGCCCATTACCATCTCACTGCCTGTTGGTGGCACTGGCGGGTCGGCCGGCTGCTTGTCCCACGCTCCTTCGAACGGCGATGCTGGAGGCACGACTACATCCAGCATGGCGACATCGCCGCGCTCCTCTCCATGACCGGGTGATCATCGCTGGAACCCCCAGTCGGCGCCACAAACTCTGGCGGTGGCGACGCAGAGTTCAGGGGGACGACAAAGACCGACTCTTGGCGGCGTGCGGCTTCCTCAAGCCGCTTCTTCGCGGCGGCATCGGCCTCGGCCTCCGCCAGCTTCTTCAGCGCGTCGGCCTCCTCCTTGTCTGCCTCCGCCTTCTCCCGGCAGGCGGCTTATTGCTCCTCGCACACCTCACGCGCGTTTCGCTCCCACGCCTACCGGAGGTCGGCCGCGGGATAGATTCGCCGGCTGGTGGTGGAGGCCTCCGCCGACCCGATAACGGAGGCGGCGGCCGACTTCTCGAGTGAGAGCGGAGCCCTAAATCAAGAAGACAAGGAGAATAAGCTCAGATGAAATCAACAAAAAAAGGAAGGCACGAGAAAAAGATACTTACGCCGACACCATGGAAGGCGCCTTCGGGAGTTTTTGGAACTTGGCCACCTTCGCGGCGGCTTCCTTTTGCCTGGTCGCGACGGTCGGATTCTTGGCCTTCTTCGGCGCGCTACCGAACAAGGCGGCACCCTGTTTACGCTTTCGCGTACCGCCTCGGCCAGACGGCTCGGTGGAGGGGCCCACGTCCGCCTTGTCGGCGCCTTGTGAAGGGCGCGGCTCCTCCTCCTCCTCGAAGTCGTCCGGCCATGACTTGACGCCGACTCCTTCTTCGGAGCTGCCTGCTTCGTAGACGCTGCCTGTGGTGTCATCTTCCAAGGTAGCCGCCCCCAAGTCGGGGCCGTCCACGTCGCTTACTGCTCGGTCCGGTAGGTAGGGGCCGCCCGCCCCCACAATGGCGGCCATCGCCTCAGACATGAAGATCTGTTTCGAAAAGCAAGATGCCGGCCGGTCAAATCAACAAGGCGGAATCAAGATAAAGCACGCAAGAGGGAAAAGATTGAAGAGCTTACGGCAGGCGGCGGCTCCGCACGGGAGTATGACTGCTTGCCAAATTGCCAGGACCCGTCCAGCTTGAGGTCGGAGATCTCGTTCACCAAGTTTTCCACCTCTGTGGCCGGCATCTCCTTGGTACTCAGCCGGCACGGGTCGCGGTGCCCGCTCATCCGCCAGATCAAGTGAGGCCGGCCTTGGAGCGGGAGAACCTGGCGTGCGACAAAGGCAACCAGCAAGTCGGACGCTTTGAGGCCTTCGGCTTCGACCAGCGCCTGGAGTCGACTGATGGCGGCGGCGCCGTCTGGTGACACCGGCTTCGGCTTATAGCCCCAGTTGGCCCGAGGCTCAGCCGGTGGGCTGGCTTCGTAGGCCGGCAGGTTGAGGAAGTCGACGGCCGGGTCGACGTTCTCCACATAGAAGATTGCTGCCACATCTTGACCGACTATGGCAGCTTGATGGAGGGGAAGGCGTTCCTCGGAGACGGTCGGCGCACACCGATGAAGGCACCGCACTGAGTAGCCACCTCCCGGACTGAGGTGCCCAACTTCGTGTAGAAGAACACTCCCCACAACTCGATGGTGGGGAGGATGCTGAGGTAGCCTTCGCACATGGTGACGAAGGCGGATAGGAGCATCACGGTGTTGGGCGTGATGTGCTGAGATTGGAGATGGTAGAGGTCAAGGAACGAGCGGAGGAAGCCGCTCACCGGCAGGCCGAAGCCGCGGATGAAGTGCGAGTGGAAGACGACCCGCTCGCCCTCTCCCGGCGCCGGTGAAATCTCACCCTCGGGAGGCACGTGCGCCTTCACATAACCGATGCCGGGAAGACGCCGCGTGTCGTGGAGGAAGGCGATGTGGTCGTCATTGACGTTCGACCCGTCCCAGTCTCCTCCCCGCTCGCGTGCCATGAAGAGCTTGGCGAGGCAAATGGCGCGGCGGGGGAGCTGGGATAGCAGCAGGGCCGAGAAGTGCTCGGGGCAGAAGAGCTCGATGGAAGCGACAACGGCAGCACTCCAGCGGAGCTCGAGGGCGCTGCGGCGAGAGGACGAAGAAAGAGGCAAGAGTAGGGGCAGGAGGGCGCGCGTGATTCGCCGCTTCCCCTCCTCCCCCTACTTATAGCCGTCGGGCTACGAAGCTGAGTGGGCGAGCGTGGGATCATGGGATTAACTGTGCCCACGACCCCACGTCCCCCCATTTTATCGCGCGAGTTACCACGTGCAGTAACTCCGCAGAGAAGCTTAACCGGCCGCCTCGGCCGCAGCGGATCCGCTCGTGTGTCGGTGCCCATGGCAGGCCCAGCCTACTATTGCGTCCCATCACGCGCATGGGCTGGCAGGCTGGCCCAGTTGGTTGGCGCCAAGTGGCATGCCCATGGCGGGCGGCGGGCCTGGAGGCTTCACTAGTACGCCACTAGGTTCCCGCCGTTGCGTTCGAAGTTTTCGGTCAAGTCCGACTGGCCGTGGACGACTCCCTCCACGTGGCGCGCTGGGAGTCGGATGAAGCTTCAAGACCAGAGCACCCGAAGAAGGAAACTGTTGAGGCTTCTCGGCTGATCAGCTATGACGCCTCACCAGCTTCGGGGACTACTGTCGGAGTAATGGGCCACAGGTAGCCTAACCCGAGTCCCCGAGCCTTTCAAGACATCGGGGCTGGCTGCGCCCCTCAAAGGCACCAAGAGGAAGTGCCGCCTTCTGGTGGCCGGCTGTCCCAAGCGGATGGCTGCTGGAAGGTGGCCGAGTTCAAGAAGGCGGCTACAAGACGGGCCGACTTCCCGCGGGCAGCCTCTAGAGAGGCCGACTACTAGTAGGTGGCCCACCGCGCCCTCGGAGTCTGCACTCCCATTTAAGAAGACTAGACGGGGTGAGGCTACAATGTAGCCCATCCCCCCATATCCAGGGCCGGACGTGGCCACAGTACTCCGTACAGACGGAGATCTCTGCCTGTACATGGTACTGTTGCCATTCCATCCCTGATGTCCCTGCTGGCAGGCGAGACCCTGTTCCCACGACGACCTGTCGGTACGGCCTGCAGGAGGAAGGCCCTACTGGGCAACGAGAGACCGGGAGTCAGCGGAGGCCGGACCAGTCGGACCTGAGGGAAGCCGGCTCCCGGCAAGCGGCCTGTTCCTCCCTCGAGGTCCGCGCACCATTAACCAGATGAGACCCGAAGTGGCTACAGTGATATCCCACCAGGCGGCGGGATTGTAGCCACGCTCCCTTGACCAAGCATGCATCATTAGCACCATGGCTACAGTAACCAGCGGCCGGCAAGATCCGCGAGCGGCGGGAGCGGCCTGTCGCCTCCGTACCATACCAGTCGGCGGGGCCCACCAGGCGGCAGGCCCCGGCAGCCGGTGGGAAGCCGGTGACCAGAGACGCTGACAGCCGGGTCCTACACCCGGCCAGATTACCAATGTACCCCTGGATATAAACCCCCCAGGGCACCCACGCAAAGGGTTCCCAACCTGTTAGAACTAGACTCATACCTAGAGGAAGGAGAGAGCGAGACTGCCTTCTCCTACCTCTAGCATACAGCTCGAGGAGCACCATTGTACTCACTTGCACCTTGGTGATCATACGGAGACCCCGCAGAGCAGGATTAGGGGTGTTATCTCCTAGGAGAGCCCCGAACCTAGGTAAATTACGCCGACGTTCGTGTCTACACCTCATCCCGCTTCCAGGCACCGGCGACGTTCTACTCGCTCCCACCATGATAAGCCATCCATTGGCATATGTCGCACCCAACCCCCGACAACTCTAGCGCACTTGGTCTCCATGTTGAACATCTCCAGGGCTGTGCACAAGTCCTTGATGAGCTCCTCCTTCATCTTGACATCACGGACGCCATCAGAGAACGCTGAGATGATGGCCTCATCCGTCACCTTGGGGATCTTTAGGTGAGTGCTGTTGAAACGCTGGATGTACTTCTGTTGGGTCTCCCCTGGCTGCTGCTTGATGCACCGTAGGTCACCAGTGGCAGGCGGGCGGTCGTGAGTGCCTTGGAAGTTGGTGACGAAGCGCTCACGCATCTCTCCCTAGGAGGAGATCGATCCCGCGGGCAGGTTCAAGAGCCACGAGCGCGCGCCATCTTTGACAGCCATGGGAAACCAGTTTGCCATAACTTTCTCGTCGCCGTTGGCCACCTTGATGCTCAGCTTGTAGAGCTGCAAGAACTCAGCAGGGTCGGGGGTGCCATCGTAGCGTGGAGGCATGTCAGGCTTGAACTTGCCGGGCCAGACAACGCTGCACAACTCGGGGGTGAAGGCGCGGCAACCCGCCGTGGTCACCGGAGCTCGTCGTGGAGGTGGAGCCTGGTCTTG